>NC_044996.1:49588293-49715854 GCF_008728515.1 Papio anubis | reverse complement strand
ACACACACACACACACACACACACATATATATATACACACACACACAAAACTTAGGCAGGTGTGGTGGCACACGCCTCTAGTCCAAGCTACTTGGGTGGCTGAAGAGGGAGTATCGCTTGAAACCAGGAGGCAGAGGTTGCAGTGAGCTGAGATCGCACCACTGCACTCCAGCTTGGGCGACAGAGCAAGCCTCTGTGTTCCTTTGTCTGAGGTAGGTATCAGGGGCTGCTGAGGCCGGCAGACGCCCTCAGTGATTGGCTGACATGATGCCAAGCAACAGGATCATCCAATCACCTTCAATGGAGGGAGGATTGTTGACAGGCTCCCTGGGTGGCACTTCATCCAATCAGATGTCGAGTTGGACTGTGACGTAGAGCCACGCGGCCAAACCAAAGTGCCCCCGTTCCCTGGTCCACAACCGTCACTGTCTGGTCTTGCCATCTAATGGCCGCTGCCTCTGCCATGGCTGAGGCTTCCTCTAAGACGACCTCTGAGGAAGACCAGAGCATCCAAGAGCCCAAAGAGGCCAACTCCACGACCGTCCAGAAGAAGACGCAAGGGCTCCGAGGTTCCCGCAGGCGCCATGCCAACCGCCGCAGGGACAGCTTCGGGGACAGCTTTGCCGCCTATTTCCCCCAGGTGCTGAAGCAGGTTCACCAGGGCCTCAGCCTTTCCCCGGAGTCCGTGAGTGTCATGGATTCTATGGTCCGTGACATATTGGACCGCATCGCCACCGAGGCTGGTCGCCTGGCCCGCTACGCCAAGCGTGTGACCATCACCTCCCGGGACATCCAGGTGGCCGTGCGCCTACTGCTGCCGGGGAAGATGGGCAAGCTTGCTGAGGCCCAGGGCACGAATGCCGCCCTCAGGTACGCCAAAAGCAAGTGCGCTGTCTCAGGAGCACCTGAGCACCCGGGAAACCCAAAGGCTCTCTTCAGAGCCTCTGCAGGTGGCCCTAAAGACCAGTGGCTCGCCAAGGGAGGGGACCCCACCGGAGGTTGGGGTGGGTGGCACCCTGCCGACTTGGGGGGCATGTGGCGTCCTGTGGTTTATCAAGCATTTTTCCCACTGTGCAGAACACTGTCAACTCCAATATATCTGTAGTGCAATATGCTCCAAGGAAAAGTAGGGGGTGTTTCCGTGATCGGGTTTCATTTCCTCGGTTTCCTAAATGGCCGTTTTTATTAGTTATCTTTCTCGGTTATTTTACGATGATATTATCAAGGTCCTGATGTTCACTTTTTTCACTCTCATTCTCCTACGACTGTACGGTGGAACTTTCCAGAACTTCATTATGTGCGATATGGCAACAGAGAAAGTGAATACGCTGACATAAGAAGAGAGGTAACCCTCCTAAACGTGTTCAGCACCTCCCTCATCATGAATCCATGTAAATAAGCAAACGAGGCCCAGTTACAGTGTATATGTAGCTAAATAAAATTTTCAAGAATCCATTCATTTTCCAGCTTCCCCGACTCTGAGATCACTATTGCAATTCATTCTCTGTTTGCTCTGACAATAATTTTTTCATTTCTTTTTGAACAGAAACCTTCCTTACTTCCAGGTATGTGTCAGTAGGATTACTGAGTGTCCACAGAACAGCTCATGCCTTAGTGCACAGCGGTGCAGCCAATGAGTGACCTGCAGTCTATGAGCAACAGTCATTGTCCCAATGTGGGGGGAGTGACCCAAGCTGAACCCACAGCAGCCTTCCTGTGATATTCAACCCGGTGTTTAAAGGAACGGCAGTGTGATTCTTTACCTGATGTTTTTGTTTGCAGTGTTTGTAATCATGGTCTTTTAGGGATATGAATCCAAAGCTAAGATTAATCTATGTTCCTTGTCCCTAACATCAAGTCATACAGAGCATTGGCAGTCATTAGTAGAAGTCAGATAACGCTTATTTCCTCAAGAGATTGGCATATTAATATTCTTGTTAATATTAATATAGGCTACCATTCATTGTTCTCTCTTCTGGGTCCCAAGTCTTGGTATTTTTAGCATTTTTTTCTATAAGTGTATTGCTGAATTTCAGAGCAGGTGCTGACTTTCCCATTGCTTTCCTTTTCAATTGATTTCCAGTCCCTAAGCATGTGGACAAGAGAACATACTCTGGGACTGCAACCCACAGGAATTTATTATGTTATGCCTTGAAGCTCAATCTATGGCCATTTTTGTTAAATGTTTCATGTGAACTTTGAAACATCTCATAAACACCCCTTCTCCTTCATATGTCAAAACCAGTAAAGGATGGCACTCTCAGTCAAACCATGAAACAAAAGCTGGATAAATGCCAAAAATCAAAATTTTCTTGAACCCATCCGAAGTGGGAAAGAACCACCCCAGAGGGCCCAACACATAGCCACATAGATTATTCCACCATTTAAAGAGGAATCCTTGGTCAAGAGGGAAATGGGTTCAGGACAGGATAGTAGCCAGATCTTCCCTGAGTGGTGCAGATGGGAAAGGGGGAAGGTCACCTCCAGAGCCGCGCTTGGGATCCACAGAGAAAGGATGTAGAACCAAGAAGTCCCCTCATTGGGATTTGTTACTTTCTGTTTTTCCAGATTGTTAGAAAAATGTTACGAAAATAGTTGAAGAGAAACGTTATGAAAATAGTTGAAGCTGTGCTTACTGCACAAGGAGACCAAGAAAAACCCCACAAAATCAGTTGCAAGTAAATCCCTCTGGATGGTGCCGCCAAATGTTCCTACAAGTCCAGAACAACACTTGCCAAACCAAAGAGTCTTGGCAGAACCCTGTTTCTTTGCAGAGACAGAGCTGTGTAGCTGGTCCAAAACACCATATCTCACTCAGTGACTTATTTCTCATTATGCTAATTGTTTTGCTGTAAAGTGCCAATGTTTCTGTGAATTAAGACCTACGAATAAATTTCTGAAGTTACCCTTGCATATGTGTGTAATTAGACAAGTCCTTTTGAGAAACCAAATCCATTGGGATATTTTACCCTGGAATATGTGTTTTCCCTTTGTAAATTCAGAAATCAAAGAGGGCCATTAGTAAAACAGGGTCAACAATGAAATCTGACTTGCTTGTGGGGAGTGAAGAGTGAGGGGGCAAGGGGACTGACACCGGTGAATTATAGGAAGAAAGAGGAAAGGGGTGGATTGATGTGAGGATTGGAAGCGGAAGCTCACACATTTGATACAGCATTTCTGTGGGTGACTGAGTGGAAGGGGAACCTAGTGAGCAGTCGTGCTGTCATGCTGTGACTTAAGGAAACACAAACTACGGGAAAGAGCTTAACTGCCCAAACAACAAATAAGAAGTATCCATGTAGGGAAAATAGCATGAATGGGATAAAGATAGTCCAGTCAAGCATTTGATCAGCCTTCCCTGTAAGCTGGAGTTCATTTGAAAATATAAGCAAGGACCCAAACCCGGCACAGAGAAAACTACTCCTCAAAAAGTTTAAGGAACAATGCCTATTCTAGGTTCCCTCGTAATGAAATCTCACTTGTTTAGATTTATCTGATTCTGCTCTTCTTCAGGCTAGAATCTTTTGTTTAAGAAAATCTTCATGACTGGCCTCTATGCATCATGGGGATGATGGAATGCTGTCCAGTGGAGCAGCACAAGCTCCACTCGGATCCGTGTCAGCCAGGGAGGCACCGGCAGCCGAGGAGCCACAGCCCAATGTGTGATCAGGTTTCCTGGTCTGAACTAGGAAGAGTTAGTTGTCCAGGGATGTTCAATGGGAGTTGAAGGGGAAACCTGTGATTAGATGGGTGTACTTCTTTGGTTCTTCCATGGGTTGTATGCTTTTAATGCTGTTGATGGAGGTGTATTCTGTCAGTTTTCTAGGGCCGCTGAAAAATATTCCAGAGACTGGCTGACATAAACACTACGTATTTTTTATCTCACAGTTCGGGATACCAATTGTCACCTTTTTGTAAGGAGACCAATCCTGTTGCGTAGAGTCAACCCTTATAACTTCACTGTAACCAGATGACCTGTGTAGAGACTCTCTCCAAATAAGGTCACATTCTTTTTTTTTTTGTTACCAATTTGTTACAAAATTTATTACAATTTGATTACAAATTTATTACAAAATTTATGGTTCCATATGAAGAAGAGTGAATTGTTTTTTTGGGTTTTTTTTCTTTTCTTTTCTTTTTTATTATTATTATACTTTAAGTTCCAGGGTACATGTGCATAACGTGCAGGTTTGTTACATATGTATACTTGTGCCATGTTGGCGTGCTGCACCCATCAACTCGTCAGCACCCATCAACTTGTCATTTACATCAGGTATAACTCCCAATGCAATAAATAAGGTCACATTCTAAAACACTGGGGGCCAGGAGTTCTACCTGTGAATTTTAGGGAGACACAACTCCATCCATACTAGTATATCATCTGCATCCACTCAGCAGCACAAATTAACGTCCTCACATAGAAAATACATTTATTTCATCACTATATCCCCAAAGACTTAACTCACTCCAACGTCAATTCTCCAATATCTCACTTGATAAACTTCTATATCTGGAATGGGTGAGTCTCCAGGTATGACTCATGCTGAGACGGGAATTTTCTCCACCACTGCACCTCTGAAGCTAGACAAGGTATCTGCTTCTGAAAGACAGTTGTGGGACAGGTACCGGATAGGGCTTATCATACCAAAAGTAAGAAATCTGAAAAACTACCGAAGTTCATGGACCCTAAGCACCGTGGAAACCTAGTGGGAGCAAATTCCGTTACATTCTAAGGATGGAAGAGATTCTTCTTGGGCTCAATGCTCTGTCCTTGAGGCCCAATGGGGTAACAGCTTCACACCCTAAGCCCTGGGCAGCGGGGTGGGGGCTCTCCCTCCAGCCTGGGCTGCTTCAGCCCATCCCTCTGAAACCGAGGAGGTGGGACAAATGCCTGGAACTCAGGAGGTGACCTCCGTTTCTGGGACCAAGAGAGAGACGTCCCAGTCCCCTAGTAACGTGCCCCTGGTTCTTGGGGGAAGTGAAGGCCACGCCAACCTCTGATCCAACTTTGGAGTCCTACTTCCCCGTCTCGAAAATGAAGAAATGGTCACAGCTGGGTACCTCAGTCAGTCCCTTTCTTGCAGGTACAATCCAGGAACTCCAACAGCCTCCTTTCATTTCATCCCATTTTTGTCCCCATTCAGTCCAGTCTGGCAACGTTTTTCTGGTATAAAACTCTCAAAAAATCGTTGGCTTCCCATGGAATACACATGAGTCCAGGCCATCAGACAAGAAATTGTCTACAGATCTTCCTTGAATATCCGTATCTCCCATATCTGAATTCCTAACTTCTGTGGAGATGGTTGATTGGATCCGTGAGACACATGCCTCTCCTCTTAGGCTAATGGTTTTCCGGGCACACCCTCGCACCTGTTTCCAGGGCCAGTTATCTGCATACTTCGAGTGCCTTCTGAATCATCCAATGCTGGCTCCCTTTTCCTCCGTGCTTCCTTGGCTAATTTCTCCCTCTTCTCTCCCATTTACTATACGCATCTAACAGTAACCAGTTCAAATCCTAAACACTTCACTCAGGTGGCAGTGTATTGGCCAAGACTCCCCCTGGTCCTCCTAAGTTTCGCTGAAAACTCAAGTAACAGAAGGCAGATCCATAGGACATAAGGCATACCAGCTCATTCGAGTGCATCCCCGGGAGCCTTTAGTGTTAATAGCCGAAGATACATGGGAAATGATCTATTTTTATGCCTGGACTCAAAGGAGTACGGACAGTTGTGTAGAAATATGATGGGACAAAAAGGCTATGATCTCATGCTAATAGATGGAGTGGGGGAAACCTGGCAAGGCCGGTCCTTCCAGACTCTGCTTGGCCTATCTGAGCACACAGTCATTCCTCCCAGATACGGGGCAGGATTCTCTCTGGAATGGGAGTCTTGTGACTTCCATTCAAACAAGATAGGTTAGATCATTTCTTCATGAACAGTTTTTACATGAAAATGTGAAAATATTACAAAATTAGAAAAAAGAGCTTCTGGTTTCTCAGGCCCATCTTCGGGAAGAGAGATTCTGGTCTCTCTGTTTAGCCCCCACAGCTGAATGGGACTGAGAGACAGGAGGACCAAGAACGTCAGAGAAAATCTTTTTCACCTGAAACTACTTCTGAACCCCTCATTTTGGAGTATAGTGCCCTGAGCTCCAACACTAGAAATCAGCTACATGTGCAAGTTCATCACTTACAATTTCTACTTTCCTCAAAGACACTCAGAACATAATACAGCCCAAACCTTTGCCACTGTAAAACTAGGATCGCCTTTTCTCATGCTTCCAATAACCTCTTCCTAGTCTCTGTCTGAAAACACACCACAAGCACCTTTAACACACATTTTGGCGATCATGATATATGTATTCTCTAAGTCTGAGATCCTTTCTCTACAACAAAGAATTCTTTCTTAGCCCTCGTTTCAGTTGCATTTGGTGTTCATATTTCCCCCTGCCGTTTCCTAAAGGCACTCTAGGCTTCTTGTGTCATGCACGTCAAAACGCTTCCAGCCTGTATGCATTACCTAGTTCCAAGGCCTCTTCCAATCTTTCCGATGTTCTTTATCACATCATGCCACTGCTTGGCAACAGAATCTCTAGTAGTTTGCTAGGGCTATTCTGACAAAGTAACAAAAACCTGGCAGCATAAACAGCAGAAATTTATTGTACACGTTTTGGCAGGCTGGAAGTCCAAATCAAAGCACCAGCTGGGTTGGTTCCTTCTGAGTAGTAAGAGGGAAGGAACTCTTCCAGGAATCTTTCCTTGGCTTGTAAATGGCCCACTTCTCCCCATGCCACTTCACATTTTCTTCCCTGGACACATGTCTCTGTGCCTGAATTTCCCCTTTTGGTATGCACAATGCATTCAAGTCATTTTGGTTAGAGCACACCCTAATGAATGTAATTGAACTTGAGTACCCCAGTAAAGGACCTACCTTCAAGTAGGAGAGAGATGAGGGGTCAGGAGTCTAATAGATGTATTGGGGACTGAGGGATTTTAGGTTGCACACTCCTTATGGAATTCTTAAGACTGATGACCTGTCACTGTCCCCCATCACCCCGATATGGGACCGCCCAGTTGCAGGAAAACAGGCTCAGGGCTCCCACTGATTCTCAGTTATGGTGAGTTGTAAAATTACTTCGTTACACATTACAATATAATAATAATAGGCATAAAATGCACAATAAGTGCAATGCACTTGAGTCATCCCAAAACCATCCCCCCAATGCCGTTCTGTGGAAAAATTGTCTTTCCTGAAACCGGTCACTGGCGCCAGAAAGGTTGGGGACCGCTGGTCTAGCTAGCACGTGCCGGCAAACTGCAATGCCATGAGTCATTTGTTATCTTAGCCTATGTCTGGGAACAGGGGCAATATTTGAAATTACTTCTCCTCTGAAGAGGGTATGGCATCCAGTCACTATTGAACTTCAGTACACTATTGAGAATTCTGATTGTCAATGGCCAACAGATTGAATTAACCTTCTGTGTTATATTAAAAGGAATTTTGAGATTTCTCATCCTAACCGATTGATTAAAAAAAGGTTAAATATATAAAAAGACACATCATGGTGTGGCAGGTCGCCTTAAAACTTGGCTTGACAAAAGTGAAGAGCAAAAAATCTGACCAAAACAAAGATAACCTCCTGTGTCTGCTCAAACTGCCCCATGTGGGAATAACAACAAAAGCCACTCACTCCACCTTGCGCCCTTCGAGTTCAAATTCTGCACTTCTGCCTCGATGCCGTGGGTTGTTGCATTGCTGGTCAGGAAACCAGACCCTCTTCGTTGGATATTGGTGTGACGTTTGAGGAGTATCGATTTCTTATTGACCCTTTTCCCTTTCTTGGATTTCTTTTGACTTCCTGTCTTCCTTCACCTGCAATGGGGGCACATGAGACCCTTTGGCTTTCATGTGGAGATAGCTGAGAATCTAAGGCCCTAGAAAATTTGGTGGGAGAAATATGTCGGATGTATCCTCTTAAAGGCTAGCAAAACTTTCTTTTCTCTTTGAGCTGTCTCTGGGGTTTGGGGCAATTCCGGTCCTGGTGAAATCTACTTTCCACCTCTTTGGAGACACCTCATGCATCCTTGGTTGTGTCATAATCTTGGTGAAACTTAACTGAAAAGGTACTTTTACTTTACAGAAAACAAAACAAACAAGAAAAGGTCAAAACCCAGACATATCAGCTGCTTGTCTTTTTCTTCTGCTTGTGAGCCATAGTGGCGTCGGCCGCTTTGGGCTCCTTGGCGCTCAGGCCTTTGTCGGAGGTCGTCTCAGAGGAAGGCTCAGCCATCTCGGAGGCAACTGCCAGTGGATGTGAGGAAAAGACAATGACGGTTGACCACCAGCGGGAGGGTCTATTGTAGTCACCGCATGGCTGACATCACGGGCCACCAACTCCACATCTGACGGAATGAATTGCCATGCAGGGAGCCTATCAGCAAACCTCCTAGGCTCGGAGGCGATTTGATGGTCCCGTTGCTTGGGAATCACACTGGGTGTCTGTTGACCTGCTCCTGGACACTAACCTGCCGCAGAGCAAATGCCCAACACACTTTTTATATATTTTTTATTTTTTTATGGTAAGGTCTCACTTTGTCACACGGCCGGGGTGCAGTGGCGCCATCTCGGCTCACTGCAGCCTCGACCTCCTGGGTTCAAGCGGTTTTCCTACCTCAGCCCCACAATAAGCTGGGACTGCAGGCATGTGTTACTGCCCCTGGCTATTTTTGTGTGTGCGTACTCTTGTATTTTTGGTAGAGTCAGGTTTCTCCATGGTGCCCAGGCTGATCTCGAACTCCAGGACTCAAGTGATCCACCTGCCTCAGACTCCATCCCACTTCTTGAGATGCTGCTGGGTGGCACACACAAAACATGTGTGTAAGAAGAGGTCCTTTACTCTCTGGGTCAAAGTGGTAGGCTCTCGAATGGTTTTCCATTGGACCTATTGCTAGCAGGGTGACCTCTCCCATTTGGTGGATCCTCCTTCTCCATGCCGCAGTGATTGCCCTTAAGTGGCATGAAGTTTCTAACCATTATAGACGCTCTTTCTCCCTTCTGGGGCTCTGGCCATACATAAGCAGACACACAGAACGACAGTAAGGAGAATATGGGGAATCAGTACTTGTTAATAGGCACTTGACTAGAACCTGGTCTCAGTAGCTGAACCTCCAGATTTGGGGCCCACGAGTGTTCCGAATTCCCTCATCAACCTCCTCTTTCAGGGCTCCCCTAAAATCTGACACTCCAGTGACAATCCATCCATCTCTAGGGAGCCTACGACAGCACACATCTCAGCGTCCTAGAGAGGACAGGTTTCAGGTCACCGGAGGAATTTAGGGAGTGAGAACTGCAGGAGCGACCTTATCCCACGCTGTTTCAACAAGCCCTGTGGGCCAATGGCCGTGGCCCAGGAGCCGCAGGGTCTTCATGGACTGAGCCAGTGGAGAGTGGGTCTTGGACTCCTCTGATTGCACTTTTCCATCATCCCAACGATGTGGTAGTTTTAAGTCATGAAGACGGGCATTTCTAGAGAGAAGAGACTACAACCTGGGAAAGAACAGACAGAATCAGAAATATTAGAACTAGTTACAGTAACAACTTCAGTTTCTAGGGAGCTTGGAGAGGTATTGGCTCTTGAACTGTGTGATGTACTTATGTCATCAAAAACAAATACATTCTAAGGAGGGGTGACTGCTAAGATACTTATTTATTTTTTATATATTATATATATTTACATGTTTTATATATTTTTGCATTATATATATATATTTATATTTATATTTTGTGTGTGTGTGTGTGTGTGTGTGTGTGTGTGTGTCTTTTTTGTAACGTACAATCTCACTTTGTCACCCGGGCTGCAGTGCAATGACGCCATGTCGCCTCACTGTAGCCTGGACATCCTGGGTTCAAGCGATTCTCCTACCTCAGCCCCATAAGAAGCTGAGACTGCAGGCATGTGTCACTGTGCCAGGCTAATTTTTGTGTGTCTGTGTGTGTATTTTTGTATTTTTGGTAGAGACGGGTTTCTCCATGTTGCCCTGGCTGATCTTGAACTCCTGAACTCAATGGATTCACCCACCTTCACCTTGGACTCCTAAACTGGTAGGATTACAGGCACTGCGCCGGGCCCTAGATATTTAAATGACTTCTGTAATATGGGTCCTTTTGTGAAAAACAACCTGGTGGGTTTCATTTGTTGTATTAATACATCTGTTTTCCAGGTTGACAGTTATACTTTGCCACAGAAGCAGTAAATCCATTTCCTTTTAGGTTGTCTTTTCCATAAACCTCACCAGCAGATCATGAAGGCTCCCTAGGTGTCCATTTTCCTCCTGCAACCACTGAAGTGAACAATCAGATGTCCTCAACTCCCCTTGGATCTTCCACATTGAACCTCATTTCCCTCATCTCCTTCCTAAATTTCATTAGCGTCAGTCAGCTTTGAGCTTCCAGGCTTCACGTCAACAGCCCGCTTCTGATGCATTTTTTAATGTTGTATAGACAAACACTGGCATTTTGAAGCAACAGAAATGAGCATGATAGAAATTAAGTGATTTGTGGAGAAATTACGGTTTTTTTCCTCTGATGTGCAGAGTTCTGTTTTGTAAAGTGTGCACATGTCTGCAGAGATCCTTTGCTTTCCAATAGTTTAAGACAAATTCAAGGCACCACCCAGAGGGATTGACTTGCAGTTGAATTGTGGTAGTTTCTCCTGGTCTGCTTAGGAAAAGAATTGTTTTTCCAAGTTGTTTCATGATACTTGTTTAATTTCCCAGAATAAAAATAAGTAATGAATATTCTGAAGTGGGTCATTATCCTAAATCTTCACCCTCATGATCCCAAGGAGAGTCCTGAAGGTATGATGTCCCAGCAGAATTCTTGTGATTTAGGCCTTAAAAATACAGACACTTATTCCCAGTCCTCGATCAAGCATTGTGCCCTTCATGCCTGGGCTACTCAGGGATGCTTCCCCTAGTATCCTCCCTTACCCCCATTCATTTATTTGACATCACAGGAGTCTACCAAAGTCAAAGAACCTTTGTGTTTTGTCTCTCCTGAAGGGTCCTAAGCTCCTTCTGACGGGCTACAGAAAGGCGTTCATTTTTGGAGATTATTCAACGTTGATCGCGTGGTTTTGCTGACAGTGAGGTCCCTTACGGGTTTGTACATGCTACTGAATGGTGGAGTTTACAAGTTATTATAAAAGTGCAAATGAAACACTTAACAAAATTAGCCAAATCTAAGACTTTAAAGCAAATAGTCATACATTTCTGAGGATTGAAATCACAGAGTATCTTCTCTCCCTTTTGAGCTGGAAAAGGCCAAATACACACACACACACACACACACACACACACACACATATGAATATGTATGATATATATATGCATATATACGATATATATAATGAAATTACTGAACATTCAAGTAGACTTTAAAAAACATGGGTAGGGTTCACCTTATTTCTTTCCATCAGTCATCAGTGTTCTCCTGACATACTGGAAGAGGCTGGAGATACTCACATCTACAACTCAGGATTCCTATGTCCTATGGGTTCAGTTGTGTGTCCCGATGCCCCTGCCCCTGCCCCACCAAATACATGAAATGGACTCCTAACCTCTCATCTCTATTCCACTTAAAGATGCTTTCTTTACTGGGGTACTCAAGTTAAATTACATTCATTAGGGGATATCACCACTGATTTCACATAAATACAAACTACATCAGAAAATACTATAAACACTGCTATAAACGTAAACTGGAAAATCTAGAAGAAATGGATAAATTCCTGGACACATACACCCTCCCAAGTCTAAACCAAGAAGAACTCGAATCCCTGAGTGAACCAATATCAAGTTCTGAAACTGAGGCAGTAAATAATAGCCTACCAACTTAAAAAAGACCAGGATCAGGCAGATTCACAGCCAAATTCTACCAGAGGTACAAAGAGGAGCTTGTACCATTCCTTCTGAAACTATTCCGAACAAGAGAAAAAGAGGGACTCCTCCCTAACTCATTTTTTGAGGCCAGTATCATCCTGATACCAAAGCCTGGCAGAGACACAACAACAACAAAAATAGAAAATTTCGGACCAATACCCCTGATGAACATTGATGCCAAAATCCTCAATAAAATACTGACAAACCAAATCCAGCAGCATATCAGAAAGCTTATTTACCACAATGAAGTCAGCTTCATGCCTGGGATGCAAGGCTGGCTTAACATACGCAAATCGATAAAAGGAATTCATCACATAAACAGAATCAATGACAAAAACACATGATTGGGCAAAAGATATGAACAGACACTTCTCAAAAGAAGACATTCGTACAGCCAACAGACACATGAAAAAATGCTCATCATCACTCGCCATCAGAGAAATGCAAATCAAAACCACAATGAGATACCATCTCACACCAGTTAGAATGGCAATCATTAAAAAAATCAGGAAACAACAGGTGCTGGAGAGGATGTGGAGAAATAGGAACACTTTTACACTGTTGATGGGACTGTAAACTAGTTCAACCATTGTGGAAAACAGTGTGGCGATTCATCAAGGATCTAGAACTAGAAATACCATTTGACCCAGCCATCCCATTACTGGGGATATACCCAAAGGATTATAAGTCATGCTGCTCTAAAGACACATGCACACGTATGTTTATTGCGGCACTATTCACAATAGCAAAGACTTGGAATCAACCCAAATGTCCATCAGTGACAGACTGGATTAAGAAAATGTGGCACATATACACCATGGAATACTATGCAGCCATAAAAGAGGATGAGTTCGCGTCCTTTGTAGGGACATGGATACAGCTGGAAACCATCATTCTCAGCAAACTATCACAAGAACAGAAAACCAAATACCGCATGTTCTCACTCATAGGTGGGAATTGAACAATGAGATCACTTGGACACAAGAAGGGGAACATCACACAAGGGGTCCTATTGTGGGGAGGGGCGAGGGGGAGGGGGGAGGGATAGCATTAGGAGATATACCTAATGTAAATGATGAGTTAATGGGTGCAGCACACCAACATGGCACATGTATACATATGTAACAAACCTGCACGTTGTGCACATGTACCCTAGAACTTAAAGCATAATTAAAAAAAAAAAAAAAAGAAGAGAGACAACCCTCCTAAACGTGTTCAGCACCTCTCTCATCATGAATCCATGTAAATAATCAAAGGAGCCCCAGTTACAGTGTACATACAGCTAAATAAAATTTTCAAGAATCCATTCATTTTCCAGCTTCCCTGACTCTGAGATCACTATTGCAATTCATTCTCTTTTTGCCATGACGATAATCTTTTCGTTTCTTTTTGAGCAGAAACCTTCCTTCCTTCCAGGTATGTGTCAATAGAATTACCGAGTGTCCACAGAAACAGCTCATCCCCTAGTGTACAGTGGTGCAGCCAATGAGTGACCTGCAGTCTATGAGCAACAGGCTTTGTCCCCATGTGGGGGGAGTAACCAAGGCTGAACCCACCACAGCCTTACACTGATATGATAGCAACATATTGATGATCATCATGTATGTATTCTCTAAGTCAAACATCCTTTCTCTACAGCTAATAATTCTTTCTAAACCCTCATTTGAATTACATTTGGCCTCCATATTTTCCCCAGTTGTCTCCTTAAGGCACTCTCGGCTTATTGTGTCATTATGTCAAAACTTTTCCAGCCTCAATCCTTAACCTAGTTCCAAAATCACTTCCATCTTTCAGGCGTTGATTATCGAATTGCCCCACTGCATGGCAATGGAATCCCTATTAATTTTGTCTGTTTTCCTGACAATGTAATGAACACCTTGTGGCTTAAACAGTAAAAATTTATTGTTCACAATTCTGGAGTATGGCAGTCCAAATGAAAGTGTCAGCTGGGTTGATTCCTTTTAAGTAGAAAGAGGGAAAGATCTCTTCCAGGGATATCTCCTTAGCTTGTAGATGGCCAACTACTATCTATGGTACTTCACGTTTTCTTCCCTGTACTCATGTCTCCATGTCTGAATTTCCCCTTTTGACAGGCACAATGCACGATAGCCAGTTTGGGTTAGAGCCAACTCTAATGAATGTAATTTAACTTGAGTACCACAGTAAAGAAACCATCTTTAAGTAGAATAGAGATGAAAGTTTGGGAGTCCAATTCATGTATTTTATGGGGCAGGGGCAGTGGGAGACACAACTGAACCCAGAGGACATGGGAATCCTGAGTTGTAGGATTGAATATCTCCTGCCTCTTCCAGTATGTTAAGAGAACAGTGGTGACTGATGAAGGGAATTAAGGTGATACCTACCCTTGTTTTTTCAAGTCTACTTGAATGTTGAGTAATTTTTTAATATATATTATATATGCATATGTTATATATGCATATTATATGTATTTATACATATACACATATATATATATGTTTCTCCCTTTCCAGCTCTTCTCATCAGAGAGACGATACTCTGTGATTTCTATCCTCAGAAATGTATGACTATTTGCTTTAAAGTCCTAGATTTGGCCAATTTTATTAAGTGTTTCATTTGCAGTTTTATACTAATGTGTAAACTCCACTATTCAGTAGGATGTACAACCTGTAAGGGACATCACTGTCAGTGAAGCCATGCGACCAATGTTGGATAGTCTCCAAAAATGAACACTTTTTTGTAACCCATCAGAAAAAGCTTAGGACCCTCCAGGAAAGACAAAACACAAAGGTTCTTTAACTTTGGTAGACCCCTGTGACCTCAAGTGAATGAATGGGAGGAAGGGAGGATACTAAGGGAAGCATTCCCGAGTAGCCCAGGCATGAAGGGCACAATGCTTGATCGAGGAGTGGGAATAAATGTCTGTATTTTCAAGGCCTAAATCACAAGAATTCTGCTGGGACGTGATACCTTCAGGACTCTCCTTGGGATCGCGAAGGTGAAGATTTAGGATAAAGAGCCACCTCGTAAGAATCATTACTTACTTTTACTCTGCTGAATTAAACAAATATCATGAAAAGACTTGGAAAAACATTTTTTTTCCCTAAGCAGACCAGGAGAAACTACGACAATTCAACGGCAATTCAATCCCTCTGTGTGGTGCCTTGAGTTTGTCTTAAACTTTTGGAAGCCAAAGAATCTCTGTGGACATGTGCACACTTTCAAAAACAGAACTCTGCACATCAGAGCAAAAAGAAAACACCATTTCTCTACAAATCACTTAATTTCTATCATGGTCGTTGCTGTTGCTTCAAAATGCCAGTGTTTGTCCATAAAACATTCAAAAGTGCATTGGAAGCGGGCTATAGACTTGAAGCCTGGAAGCTCAAAGCTGACTGACACTAATGAAATTTAGGAAGGAGATGGGGGAAATGGGGTTTGATGCTGAAGATCCAAGGGAAAAAGAGGACAATTGATTGTTCACTGCAGTGGGTGCAAAAGGACAAAGGACACCTAGGGAGCCTTCATGATCTGGTGGTGGTGTTTACGGAAAAGACAACCTAAAAGGAAATGGCTTACTACTTCTGTAACAAAGTATAACCGTCAACCTAGAAAACAGATGTATTAATATGACAAACGTAACCCACCGGGTTGTTTTTCACAACACAACCCATATAATGGAAGTCATTTGAATATTTAGGGCCCAGCGCAGTACCTATAATCCTACCACTTTAGAAGTCTGAGACGGGTGGATCACTTGAGTTCAGGAGTTTGAGATCAGCCAGGGCAACATGGAGAAACCCATCTCTACCAAAAATACAAACACACACGCACACACACACAAATTAGCCAGGCACAGTGGCACATGCCTGCCGTCCCAGCTTCTTGCAGGGCTGATATCACATATTTGCTTGAACCCAGGAGGTCCAGGATGCAGTGAGCTGAGATGTCGCCACTGCACTCCAACCCGGGTGACAAAGTGAGGCCTTACCATAAAAAAAAAAAAAAAAAAACATATAAATATATATATATATAATATAAAAAAAGAATAAATAAATATCTTAGCAGTCACCCATTCACAAAATGTATTTGTTTTTGATGACATAGGTACATCACAAAGTTCAACAACCAATACCTATACAAGCTCCCTAGAAACTGAAGTTATTACTCTAACTAGTTCTAATGTTTGTGGTTTTATCTGTTCTTTTCCAGGTTATAGTCTTTTCTTTCTGGAAACGCCCACCTTCATCACTTGGAACTACCACATTGCTGGGATGACGGAGATGCCCAATCAGAGGAGTCCAAGACCCACTCTGCACTGGCTCAGTCCATGAAGACCCTGCGGCTCCTGGGCCATGGCCATTGGCCCACAGTGCTTGTTCAAACAGCTTGGGATAAGGTCACTCCTGCAGTTCTCTCTCCCTAAATTCCTCCGGTGGCCTGAAATCTGTCCTCTGTAGGATGCTGAGATGTGTGCTGTCATAGGCTCCATAGAGAGGGATGGATTGTCATTGGAGTGTCAGATTTTAGGGGAGCCCTGATAAAGGAGGTTGATGAGGGAATTCAGAACACTCAGGGGCCCCAATTCTGGAGGATCAGATATTGAGACCAGGTTCTAGTCAAGCTGCTATTAACAACTCCTGATTCCCCATATTCTCCTTACTGTCTGTGTGTCTATTTATATATATGGCCAGGAGGGAGAAAGGCCCAGAAGGGAGAAAGAGCATATTATCAGGGGTACTAGCCCCCAGTATTTCAATGTAGGTTCTTTTCTTTTTTCCCTAAGTGTCAGCTGGTCTGAGAAATCAAGGGAAAGAGTACAAAAGAGAGAAATTTTAAAGCTGGGTGTCCGGGGGAGACATCACATGTCAGCAGGTTCTGTGATGCCCCCTGAGCTGCAAAACCAGCAAGTTTTTATTATGGATTTCAAAAGGGGAGGGATATACCAATAGAGAGTGGGTCACAGAGATCACATGCTTCAAAGGCAATAAAATATCATTAGGCAAATGGGGGCAGAGCAAGATCACAAGGCCAGGGCGAAATTACAATTACTGATGAGGTTCCCTGTCCCTCTGTGCACGTATTGTCATTGATAAGCTTCTTAACAGGAAACAGGGTTCAAGAGCAGAGAGCTGGTCTGACTAGAATTTTGCCAGGCTGGAATTTCCCAATCCCAACAAGCCTGGGGGCGCTGCAGGAGACCAGGGAGTATTTCATCCCTTATCTACAACTGCATAAGACAGACACTACCAGAGCGGCCATTTTAGAGGCCTCCCCATAGGAGTGCATTCTTTCGCAGGGCTGTTCCTTGCTGAGAAAAATAATTCAGTGATATTTCTCTTATTTGCTTTTGCAAGAAGAGAAATATGACTCTGTTCCACCCGGCCCCGCAGGCAGTCAGACTTTATGGTTATCACCCTCGTTCCCTGAAAATCGCCATTAACCTGTTCCATTTCTAGGTGCCCAGATTTCATATTGTTCAAACACCCATGCTCTACAAACAAAATTTGTGCAGATAACGCAATCATCACAGGATCCTGAAGTGACAGACTCCTCAGCTTACGAAGATGACAGGATTAAGAGATTAAAGTAAAGACAGACATGGGAAGTTATAAGATTATTGATTGGGGAAGTTAAATGTCCATGAAATCTTCACAATTGATATTCTTCTGCTGTGGCTTCAGCTGGTCCCTCCGTTCAGGGTCCCTGACTGCCCACAACAGCATATATAATGGTTAGAAACCTCATGCCACTTAAGGACAATCACTGCAGCATGGAAAAGGAGGATCCACTAAATGGAAGAGGTCACCCTGCTAGCAATAGGTCCAATGTAAAACCATTTGAGAGCCTACCAGTTACACACAGACAATAAAGGACCTCTTGTTATGCACATGCTCTATGTGTGCCCCCTAGCAGCATCTCAAGAAGTGTGTGTGTGGAAGAGGCTGCATCTCAGGAAGGCTGCTCATTCCTGAATCCTCCTCCCATTGGCCAATTGGTCCTGTCTGTTTGCCCCTCCCTCTTGGCTCCTGACACACCCATGATGCCTTTGACTCATGGAGAATGATGGACGTTAGCCTGTTCCAGAGGTAACATTTCAGAGGACTAGAGTAGCCTCTGCCTGGCTGTCTGAGAGCTCTGAGCTGCCAAGTAAAAAGTCTGCCTCTCCTGCTGGAGATGCCACAGTGATATGCTCTGAGGGGCCTTGGAGAGGTGCAAAGGCCATGCTCTTTTGTTTGTAGCTGAGCTCAGCCCTCCAGCCAGGCCACCCAAGGCACCAAGCATGCCAGTACAAGGTGTCTGGGATGTTCCCCAATGACTTTAGGCATTGGCTGAATAGCACTAAGTGAGGGTCCTCTGGCTTCTACTTGTAAGGGACATTTAGTACAGTAGAGCCTCTCTCCTCATTGCATCACAGGTCCCACACATGATCTTATAGCCTGCTCTTCTCCCAAGGATCTGTGGGAGTGAAATGCCCACCATGGACTCCCAAGGGATTCAACATCTTCTAGGCTAACAAACCTTTTCCAAGGAGGCTCACTTGACCCGAGCTTGTTCTACAGTTCACCTCGAAGATGGTCAGTGGGTGGGTCATCTGCTACTGTTTTGGGGGATCCTGGAGCCACTGTGGAATTCCCTGGGACAGCTGCCTTGAGGTTTAGCTTGACCCATCCCCTCTCCATTTCTCCCCCTGTCCTGGAGCGACTATATCACCCTACCTAAGCTCGAGGACCCACTGAGTCCTATGTCTTTATTGCCTACATCTTTCTCTCAAGCAGGCCTGCCTATGCCATGTAAAAGTAATGGGGCAGGCACTCCTATTCTGGGTTCTACGTGTGTCCCTCCTGCCATCCACCCATTAGCAGGCATTCACTAGAAAATTAATCTAGCATAGGACTTGATGCCTATCAGGGCCACCTACTCATGATGTGACCTTGGTAGGGGTTGACCCAATCTCTCTGACATAATTCAAAGGAGAATCAATGCCTGCACATCCTGGAAGAGAGCTAGGAGGGAAAAGAGTGAGGACTACATTTATGTGCATTACATACATAGCCAAGTGCCTGCCACATGGTACCCTAAGGTGCCCAATGAAAAATGGTGACGATGGCATTTATTGTAGTGTTGGATGCTGGATGGTGAGGAAAGATGAGATGTGACCCCCATCATCTGTGACATTGCAACTAGCACAGGCATCATCCCCAGTGACTATCAAGAGAAGGCAGCATGTGATCAAGGCCACCATGCCTGCATGCTGGGGGTACAGAGGGGAGGAAAAGGAAGAGGCAGAGAACTCACCACAGGCCTGCACAAGACACTGCACCTAGCATGCTACATCAACTCTCTCTTTCCTTCCTCATCACAATCCGTCTGTGGGGATGTTGGAAACAATATGCCCATGTCACAGTTGGAGATCCTGAGACTCAAGGAGGGAGAAGTCACTCTAGGCTGGGAGGCTCAGGACATCTTCACAGGGGAGGCAGCATTTGAGCCAAGACCTGAAAAGTGAATAGGATTCAGATAGGGAGATGGTGGGCAGGGGCAAGAAGGTTCCATGGCAGTGAGGGGGAATCGTTTGCCACAAATCCCTGAATGGGTAGTGCTGCAAGACAGGAGCACTGTAAAGTTGCTCCCCAGCAACTTCCCTTCAGGACTCAGAGCAACATTATCTCTACCACTTCACTAACATGTGGCTCAGGAGGGAAAAGTCGTCCTCCCTTATCTCACTGTCAGCCCGAAGCAAACAGATGGGGCCAAGGTAGCCAGGAGCACGTGTTCATACAGCTGTCTGGCACTGGATCCCACCCCCACCACCTGTGATTGCCCAAGGGCATGAATCTTGGAATTGGGACCAGGTACCGCCGACATTCATTGGTTGCTGACTATGCGTCTGGCACCCCGTCTGCATCATCACCCTGGATCTTCACAACCACTTTCTAGACCCGTATTCCACAGAGGAGGAAACTGAGGCTCAGAGAGGTCAAGCCACTTGCCCAAGGCAGTACAGCCAGTAAGAGGCACAGCTGGGGTCTGAGCCCAGGTCTCCTCTGACTCCCAAACCCGTGCCCTCAATGACTCTTGCTGTCAAGTCCGATCCCACTAGCTCACATGAGTCCTAAGACCCGAACAGATGCTCTCACGGTGTTATGTTTCTTTCCCATGTTAATACAGCCTAGCCACAACAGTTGTCTCCAAGAAACAAAAGCACCAGAACTTCAAAGAGAAGAAATGATGAAAAAGATGCTATTAAAAGTAAATCAATCTCATTGCCCACCAACCTTTGTGTTCCAAACCCCAAGGGGTGTTCTTATTCTGTCCCCAGATCTTTCCCCTAAAAGGGGGCCACACATCCTGATATTGCCTATTGTCCCAGACCAGTGATTCGTAGTGTCCCATTCACCCCAAAAGCTGCCCCCACATTTATTTGACAAGAAATTATGTGCTCACCCTATCTACGAAAAACCAAAGAAGCCTTACACATCAGGTCTTTGGCAACCCTGACAAAACATGCTGAGTGAGGATCCGCAGCTCTCCCAAGAGAGACTGGGCTTCTGGAGGAAGAAATAAGGAATAAACAGACTAAGAATATGATTTGCAGTGGATTCCTAGTACAACCCAGTTTGTTTGGAGTTGGAGTGGTCGCAGAACAGGAGTGGAAGAATGTGTGGAATGCAGAGCTCGCCCTAGTTGAGAGTGGGCAGGGTAGAGCACTTGCTCTGAGGCAGGTGAGGGTTTGGTGCATGTCAACAGACACCCACTGTGATTGCCAAGCAACGGGACCATCGAATCGCCTCTGAGGCTGGGAGGCTTGCTGATAGCCTCCCTGCATGGCAATTCATTCACTCAGATGTGGAGATGGTGGCCCCTGGCGTCAGCCATGCAGTGACTACAAAAGGCCCTCCTGCCAGTGGTCAACCGTCATTGTCTGTTCCTCACATCCACTGGCAGTTGCCTCTGAGATGGCTGAGCCTTCCTCTGAGAGGATCTCGGACGAAGGCCTGAGCACCAAGGAGCCCAAAGCTACTGAAGCCACTATGGCCCACAAGCAGAAGACAAGCAGTTGATATTTCTGAGTTTTGACCTTTTCTTGTTAGTTTTGTTTTCTGTAAAGTAAAGGTACCTTTTCAGTTAAGTTTCACCAAGATTATGACACAACCAAGGATGCATGAGTTGTGTCTAAAGAGGTGGAAAGTCGATTTCACAAGGTCCAGAACAATCCCACACCCCAGAGACAGCTCAAAGAGAAAAGAAAGTTTTGCTAGCCTTTAACAGGATACAACCCACATATTTGTCCTACGAAATTTTCCGGGGTATTAGATTCTCAACTATATCCACACGAAGGCCAAAGGGCCTCATGTACCCCCATCGCAAATGAAGGAAGACAGGACATCAAAACCAATCAAGGAAGGTAAAAGGGTCAATAAGAAATAGATACTCCTCAAAGGTCACACCAATATCCAACCAGGAGAGGCTTGTTTCCTGAAAACTAATCCAACCCACGACGCTGAGGCAAAAGTGCAGAATTTGAACTCAAAGGGCCCAGGGTGGACTGGCCTTTGTTATTATGCCCACAAGGGGCAGTTTGAGCAGACACAGGAGGTTATCTTTGTTTTGTTCAGATGTTTTGCTCTTCAGTTTTGTCAAGCCAAGTTTTAAGGCTAGCTGTCACACCAGGATGTGTCTTTTTATATATTTAATCTTTTTATCAATTGGTTAGAATAAGAAATCCATAAAGTCCTTTTAATATAATTAAGCAGGTTAATTTAGAGGATCAATCTATTGGCCATTGACAATTAGAATTCTCAATAGTGTACTGAAGTTCAATAGAGACAGGATGCCATACCCTCTTCAGAAAAGAAGTAATTTCAAACATTACCCCTGTTGCCACAAATAGGCTAAGATAACAAATGACTCATGGGATTGCAGTTTGCCAACACACGCTAGCTAGACCAGTGGTCCTCAACCTTCCTGGCACCAGTGACTGGTTTCGAGGAAGACAGTTTTTCCACCATTAGCTAAAGAAGTGACGCATGAGGCTCACAGATCAAATCAACCATCTCTGCAGATGTTAGGAATTGAGACATGGGAGACATGGGTATTCAAGAATGATCAGTAGACAACTTGTTTTCTGATGGCCTGGACTCATGTGAATTCCATGGGAAGCCAACAATTTTAAACGGAGCTCACCTCATGAGTTCCAGCATTTGTCTCACCTCCTCGGTTTCAGAGGGATGGGCTGAGCCCAGGCTAGGGGGAGAGCCCATGCCCCGCTGCCCAGGGCTTAGGGTGTGAAGCTGTTACACCATTGCGCCTGAAGGACAGAGCACTGAGCCCAAGTAGAATATTTTCCATCCTTAGAATCTAACGGAATTTGCCCCCACTATGTTTTAAAGGTGCCTAGGGCCGATGAACTCAAGTAGTTTTTCAGATTTCCTGCTTTTGGTATGATAAGCCCTATCTGGAACCAGTCCCACAACTGCCTTTGAGAAGCAGATAACTTGTCTGATTCACAGGTGCAGTAGTGGAGAGAATTCCTGCCTCAGCATGAGTCATGCCTGGAGACTCACCCATTCCAGATATAGAAGATTATCAGGTATGATAATGGAGAATTGATGTTGGAGTGAGTTAAGACGTTCGGGATATTGTGATGAAATGAATGTATTTTCTATGTGAGGACATTAATTTGTGCCACGGGGTGGATGCAGAAGATGTACTAGTATGGATGGAGTTGTGTCTCCCTAAAATTCACAGATAGAAGTCCTGGCCCCCAGAGTTTTAGAATGTGACCTTACTTGGAGAGAGTCTCTACAGAGGTCCTGTGATTAAAGTGAAGTTATGAGGGTTGACCCTACCCAACAGGATTGGTCTCCTTACAGATAGGTGACAATTGGTATCCAGAACTGTGAGATAAAAAATAAATAGTGTTCAAGTCAGCCAGTCTCTGGAATAATTTTGCAGAGGCCCTAGAAAACTAATGGAAGACACCTCTATCAACAGCATTAAAAGCATACGACCCATAGAAGAACCAAAGAAGCACACCCATCTAATCACAGGTTTCCCCTTCAACTCCCATTGAACATCCCTAGACAACTAACCCTTACTACTTCAGACCGGGAAACCTGATCACACTTTGGGCTGTGGTTCCTCGGCTGCAGGTGCCTCACTGTCTGACACGGATCCGAGTGGAGCTTGTGCTGCTCCATCGGACAACATTCCCTCATCCCCATGATGCACAGAGGCCAGGCATGAAGGTCTCCAAAAACAAAATATTCTAGCCTGAAGAAGAGAAGAATCAGGTAAATCTAAACAAGTGGGATTCCATTTCTAGGGGGCCTAGAATAGGTATTGTTCCTTAAACTTTTTGATGTAGTTTTCTCTGTACTGTGTTTAGGTCCTTGCTTATGTTTTCAAATGAACTCCATGGTACAGGGAATGCTGATGAAAAGATTGGTTGGATTATGTTTGTCCTATTCATCCTACTTTCCATACATTGATACTTCTTATTTGTTTTTTAAGTCGCAAAGCTGTTTCCCCTACTTTGTGTTTTCAGTAAGCCACAGCTTGACATCACGATTGCTCACTAGGTTCCCCTTCCCCACAATCACCCCCTGAAATGCTGTATCACATGTGTGAGCTTCCTCTGCCGACCTTCACATCAATCCACCCCTTTCCTCTTTCTTCCTATAATTCACCAGCGTCAGTCCCCTTGAACTCTCACTCTTCACTTCCCACAGTCCAATCAGAGTTCATTGTTAACCCTGTTTTACTAATGCTCCTCTTTCATTTCTGAATTTACCAATGGAAAACACACACTCCAGGGTAAAATATCACAGTGGATATAGTTTCTGAAAAAGACATGTCAAATTACTCTGTAGACATGCAATGATAACTTTAGAGATTTATTTGTATGTCCCATTTGACAGAAACAATGGCGATTTAAAGCAAAACAATTAGCATAATGATAAATAAGTCACTGAGTGAGATGTGGTGTTTTGGACCAGGTACACAGCTTTGTCTCTGGAAAGGAACAGGGTTCTGCCAAGGGTCTTTGGTTTTCAAAGTGTTGCTCCAGATATGTAGGACCCCCTGGCGGCATCGTCCATAGGGATTTAGTTGCAGCTGATTTCGTGGGGATTTTTCTTCATCTCCTTGTGTATTGAGCATTTCTCTTCAACTATTGTCATAACATTTTCCTAATATTCTGCAAAAACAGAAAGTAACAAATCCCAGTGAGGGGACTTCTTGGCTCTACATGCTTTCTCTATGGATCCCAAGTGGAGCTCTGGAGGTGACCTTCCCCCACTTCCCATCTACACTATTCAGGGAATCTCTGGCTACTATCCTGCCCTGCACCCATTTCCCTCTTGACCAAAAGGTGCTCTGTCAATGATGGAATAATCTATGTGGCTATGTGTTGTGCCCTCTGGGGTAGTTCTTTCCCACTTCTGATGGGCTCAAGAAAATTTTGATTTCTGTCATTTATCCAGCTTTCATTTCACGGTTTGACTGAGAGTGCCACCCTTTACTGGTTTCTACACATAAAGGAGAAGGGTTGTTTATGTGATGTTTCAAAATTCACGAGAAACATTTGACAAAAATGGCCACATGTCGAGCTTCAAGGCACAACATAATAAATTCCTGTGAGTTACAATCCCAGAGTATGTTCTCTTGTTGAAATCCTTGGCAGCTATAAATCAATTGAAAAGAAAAGCAATGGGAAAGTCAGCAGCTACTTTGAAATTCAACAATACACTTCTAGGAAAAAGTGCTAAAAGTACAAAGACTTGGGACCCAGAAGAAAGCACAATGAAAGGTAACCTATATTAACATTAACATGAATATTAATATGCAGATCTCTTGAGGAAATAAGCATTATCTGACTTCTCATAAAGGCTGAGCATGCTCTGCAAAACCTGATGCTAGGGGCAAGAAACATATCCTACTCCTGCCTTTGGATTCATATCCTTAAATGACCATGATTACAAACACTGAAAACAAAAACATCAGGTAAAGAATCACAATCCTGTCCCTCCAATAACCAGGCTGCATATCAGTGCAAGGCTATTGTGGGTTCAGCCTGGGTCACTCCCCCTACATTGGGACAGTGACTGTTGCTCTTGTACTGCGAGTCACTCATTGGCTGCACCACTGAACACTAGGGCATGAGCCGTTTCCGTGGACACACCCTAGGCCTACTGACACAAACCTGGAAGTAACAAAGGTTTCTGTTTAAAAAGAAATGAAAAGATTATCCTCAGGTCAAAAAAAGATTCTGCAATAGTGATTTCAGAATCGAGAAAGCTGGAAAATGAATGGACTCTTGAAAATTTTATTTAGCTGTATGTACACTTTAACTGGGCCTCATTTTCTTATTTACATGGATTCGTGACAGGAGAGGTGTCGAAAACGTTTAGGAGGGTTACCTTGCTTCTTGCATCACTGTATTCACTTTCTCTGCTGCTGTATGGCATATAGTGAAGTTCTGGAAAATTCCACCATCCAGTCACAGGAGAATGAGAGAGAAAAAGGTAAAGATCAGTGCAATAATAATATCACCATAAAGATAACCTAGAAACATAAGTAATAAAAATAACCGTTTTGGAAACTGAGGAAATGAATGAAACACGATCACGGAAACACCCACTATTTTTCCTTGGAGCAAATTGCACTATAGATATATTAGAGTTGGCAATGTTTAGTACTGCGGGAAAAATGCTCGAAAAATTGCAGGATGCCACACGTCACATGCCTCCCAAGTCGAAAGGGCACCAGCCACCCCAACCTCCAGTGGGATTCCCTCCTTGGCGAGCCACTGGTCTTCTGGGCCACGTTCAGTGGCTCTACCAAGTCCCTTTGGGTTCCCGTGGTGCTCGGGCACTCCTGAGGGAGCACACTTGCTCCTGGTGTACCTGAGGACAGCCTTCGTGCCTTTGGACTCGGCAAGCTTGCCCATCTCCCCCGGCAGCAGCAGGCGCACAGCGGTCCGGATCTCCCAGGCGGTGATGGTCTGGCGCTTGGTGGAGCGGGCCAGGCGACCAGCCTCGGTGGCGATGCGGTCCAGTATGTCATGAACCAAAGAATCCATGACACTCACGGCCTCCCGGGAAAGGCTGAGGCCCTGGTGAACCTGCTTCAGCACCCGGCGGAAATAGGTGGCGAAGCTGTCCCTGCGGCAGTTGGCGTGGGACCTGCGGGGCCCACGGCGCCCTCGCTTCCTCTGCTTGCTCTGCTTCTGGGCCGTGGTGGAGTTGGCCTCTTTGGGCTCCTGGGTGATCAGCTGTTCCTCAGAGATAATCTCAGAGGAAGGTCCAGCCATGGCGGAGACAGCGGCCATTAGATGACACGAACAGACAATGGCGGTTGTGGAACGGGGAAGCGGGGACACTTGGGTATGCAGCATGGCTCCACATCATGGGCCAGTTCCACGTCTGATTGGATGAAACCTACCTGCGTTGAAGGTGACTGGATGGTCCCGTTGATTCGCGTCTCATCAACCAATCACAGTGGGCGTCTGCGGGCTTAAGCGCCCCTTGTGGCCTAACTCGGAGAAAGCTACACAGACAGATGCCCCACAGGGCAAAAGCACATCCGCCCTTCTCAGCTAATCCATGTCACACCGTGAGCACTTTGAAGGGTGTCACTGAAAACTCCCAAAGTTTAGCAATTTCAGCTCATGATCCTTGAGGAGAGACAGACCTCCTGAGCCCATGTCCATTATACTACAGGAATGATTGTGGCCACGTGTGGAACAATTCTCACCATCTCAGAATCTACTGTTATCCTGGGCTAAGCCACCCTGGCTTGAGCAGGAACTCCCTGACATGGCCGCCGAGGGCTCCTGGGCATCCAAGGAACTGGCAGTCTGGCTCCTGGCTTCAGTTCTGATCAACATCTTCCGTGAATCAGGAGAACGAGAAATAGCCATAACACAGCCTCCAAGCAGACAATAGAAACAGAAAGGTACTTTTATTAAAAACATATGACAACACTCAACATTGACCAGGTTTTAAAAAAAATAAAGAAAAGGAAAACAAAACAACCACCACAAATCACAACTCAGAAGCTGGAAATGGCTAATAAGTTCAAGAGATATTGGGTTAAAAAATATCACCTTAAATCTCCTAGGAAACCCCTGAGGGAGAGAAAGGGATTCCAAAAATGAAAATTATGTGCAAGTTAGATAGATAGCTTTCAAAGTCTCTGATAATATATGTAAAGACATTCCTTAAATGCATTTAAGTAACATTAAGTTGCAGGAATGGAACAAAAAAGATTCTTAAAAAATAATGAAGAAATAAAGGTCATCAATGAACTGTCATTTCAAAGGTCAGGCTTTCAAGTGTATTTCCTGTCATATATTTAACAAACAACTTGTTCTATTCCAAACAAATCGGCTCACGATTAAGAAGGACAAAAAGCCTCATTTTTGTTATTAGATAACATCATATATGGTAAACTCCTTGACTGAAGTCTAGTCAACGATTTCTAAACAGTCCCCTTTACAAACGGTGATTTTATAAATCTACTTATTATTATTATTATTATTATTATTATACTTTAAGTTCTAGGGTACATGTGCATAACGTGCAGATTTGTTACATATGTATACTTGTGCCATGTTGCTGTGCTGCACCCATCAACGCGTCATTTACATCAGGTATAACTCCCAATGCAATCCCTCCCCCCGCCCCCCTCCCCATGATAGGCCCCGGTGTGTGATGCTCCCCTTCCCGAGTCCAAGTGATCTCATTGTTCAGTTCCCACCTATGAGTGAGAACATGCGGTGTTTGGTTTTCTGTTCTTGTGATAGTTTGCTAAGAATGATGGTTTCCAGCTGCATCCATGTCCCTACAAAGGACACAAACTCATCCTTTTTTATGGCTTCATAGTATTCCATGGTGTATATGTGCCACATTTTCTTAATCCAGTCTGTCACTGATGGACATTTGGGTTGATTCCAAGTCTCTGCTATTGTGAATAGTGCCGCAATAAACATACGTGTGCATGTGTCTTTAGAGCAGCATGATTTATAATCCTCTGGGTATATCCCCAGTAATGGGATGGCTGGGTCATATGGTACATCTAGTTCTAGATCCTTGAGGAATCGCCATACTGTTTTCCATAATGGTTGAACTAGTTTACAGTCCCACCAACAGTGTAAAAGTGTTCCTATTTCTCCACATCCCCTCCATCACCTGTTGTTTCCTGACTTTTTAATGATCGCCATTCTAACTGGTGTGAGATGGTATCTCATTGTGGTTTTGATTTGCATTTCTCTGATGGCCAGTGATGATGAGCATTTTTTCATGTGTCTGTTGGCTGTATGAATGTCTTCTTTTGAGAAATGTCTGTTCATATCCTTTGCCCACTTTTTGATGGGGTTGTTTGTTTTTTTCTTGTAAATTTGTTTGAGTTCTTTGTAGGTTCTGGATATTAGCCCTTTGTCAGATGAGTAGATTGCAAAAATTTTCTCCCATTCTGTAGGTTAGCAAGCCAATCTGTCTTTTAGTTCGGTACAACGCACGAGAGACCTGTCCACAACAGTCTCTCTATTCATATCAGTAAGTCAACATGTTATTTTTCTTCAAACAAACAAACAAAAAAGCAAACAAACAACAGAGAAAGAGCCACATCATTTTTCTTCACAATCTGCAAGGTTAAACATCCCCGGGAGGCTCTCACTGGTTCGTTTCTGGGTCACCTTCCCACAATTTCAGCCATGGCTGGTGTTAGCTCAAGGGCTGGAAAGCCTTTATTGCCTGAGCCAGTGGTGGCTGTGGCATAGCTGCTCTCACCGATGCTCCCATCATCCACGTGATACAAAAGTATAATATATAGTTCTTATTTTGTTTCTTTAATTATTTATTTTTATTTTTGAGACAGAGTCTCACTCTGTCTCCCAGGCTGGAGTGCATTGGTGCTATCTCAGCTCACTGCCACCTCCGCCTCCCGGGTTCAAGAGATTCTCCTGCCTCAGGCTCCCCAGTAGCTAAGACTACCGGGATGCGCCACCACAGCTGGCTAATTTTTGCACTTTTATCGGAGACAGAGTTTTATCATATTAGCCACGCTGGCCTTGAACTCCTGGCCTAAAGTGATCCATCTACCTCGGCCTTCCAAATTGCTGAGATTACAGGCATCAGCCACGGCACCCTGCCTGTTTCCTTAATTTTTAATACAGTCATAATCTTTATTGCATCAGGCTGTTTCCTGTTTTATTTTAAGTTCAGTGGTACATGTCCAGAATGTACAGGTTTTTTTGACAGGTAAACGTTTGTCATAGGGCTTTGCTGTGGCGGTTATTTCATCACCCAGGCATTAAGTCTGGTAACCATTAGTTATTTTTCCTGATCCTCTCCCTCCTCCCACTCTCCACCCTCCAATAGGCCCCAGTGTGTGTTGTTCCCCTCTATATGTCCATGTGTTCTCATCATTCAGCTCCCACCTATAAGTGGAAACATGCTCTATTTGGTCTTTTGCTTGTATTAGTCTGTTCTCACGCTGCTATGAAGAAATAGCCGAGGCTGGGTTATTTATAATGAAAGAGTTTTAATTGACTCACAGTTCACAGGGCTGGGGTCCTCATAAAACTTACAGTTATGGTGGAAGGAAATGTAAACGCGTCCTTCTTCTTGTGATGGCAGGAAGAAGAAGCGCAGAGCGAAGCGGGAAGCCCCTTCTAAAACCATCAGATCCTGTGAGGACGCACTCACTATCATGAGAACAGCATGGGGGAAAGCACCCCCACGATTCAATCACCTCCATCTGGTCCCACCCTTAACATGGGGGGAGTATAGGGATTACAATTCAAGGTGAGATTTGGGTGGGGGACACAGAGCCAAACAGTGTCATGTTCTTGCATTAGTGTGCTAAGGATAATGGCCTCCAGCTCCATCCAAGTCCTTGCAAAGGACATGATGTTGTTCTATTTTATGGAGGCATAGTATTCCACAGTGTATATGTACTATAGTTTCTTTATCCAGCCTATCACTGATGGGCATTTGGGTTGATTTCATGTCCTTGCTATTGTGAATAGTGCTGCAATGAGTATACACATGCACGCGTCTGTATAATAGAATGATTACTATTCCTTTGTGTATATGCCCAGTAATGGCATTGCTCGGTGAAATGGTATTTCAAATTTCAGGTCTTTCGGGAATCGCCACACCATCTTCCACAAAGGTTGAACTAATTTACACTCCCCAAAGTCAGTGCGTAAGCATCCCTTTCTCTCCACAAACTTGCCAGCATCTGTTATTTTTGGACTTCATCATAATAGCCATTCTGACTGATGTGAGACGATATCTCATTGTGGTTTTGATTTGCATTTCTCTAATATCAGTGATGTTGACCTTTTTTTTTATTTGCTTGTTGGCACTATGTAGGTCTTCTTTTGAGAAGTGTCTGTTCATGTCCTTTGCTGATTTTTTTAATGGGATTGTTTATTTCTTGTAAATGTGGTTAAGTTCCTTACAGATGCTGGATATTACACTTTGTCAGATGAATCGTTTGCAAAAGTGTTCTCCCATTCAGTAGGTTGTGTGTTTACTGTGTTGAGAGTTTCTTTTGCAGTACAGAAGCTCTTTAGTTTAATTAGACACCATTTGCCAATTTTTGCTTTTGTTGGAATTTCTTTTGGCATCTTAGTCATGAAGTCTTTGCCTGGTACTGGTGCCCATGTCCTGAATGGTGTAGCCTAGGTTGCCTTCCAGGGTTTTTATAGTTTTAGGTTTTACTTTTAAGTCTTTAATTCATCTCATGTTAATTTTTGTATATGGTGTAAGGAAGGGGGTCCAGGTTCAATCTTCAGCCTATGGCTAGCCAGCACATCCAGCACCATGTTTTGCATAGGGAATCCTCTCCACATTGCTTGTTTTTGTGAGGTTTGTCAAAGATCATATAGTTGTAGGTGTGCAGTATTTATTTCTGGGTTTGTCACAAAGTAATAATAATTTCTGCATTCTCTCTTATGTTATATTGGTCTGCGTGTCCGTTTTTGTACTGGTACTGTAACCAGTATAGTTTGAAGTATAGTTTGAAGTCGGGTAGCGTGATGCCTCCAGCTTCCTTCCTTTTGCTTAAGATTGCATTGGGCTATTTGGGCTCTTTTGTTGATTTGGGGTGAACTTTAGAATATTTTTTCCAGTTCTGTGGAGAATGTCAATGGTAGTTTAATGGGGATAGCATTGAATCTGTAAACTGCTTTGGGCAGTATGGTCATTTTAATGATACTGATTCTTCCTATGCATGAGCATGGAATGCTTTTCCATTGTTTGTGTCACCTCTGATTTCTTTGAGCCATGGTTTGCAGTTCTCCTTGTAGAGATCTTTCACTGTCCTGGCTAGCTGTCTTCCTAGGCATTTTATTCTTTTTGTGGCAAATGTGAATGGGAGTTCCTTCGTGATTTGTCTCTCTCGGCTTCATTGTTGTGGATGTACAAGAGTGCTAGTGATTTTTGCACATTGATTTTTGTATCCTGAGGATTTGCTGAAGTTGTTTATTAGCTTGAGAAACATTTAGGCTGAGACGATGGGGCTTTCTAGATATAGGATCATGTTGTCTGAAAACAGGGACATGATTTTGACTTCTTCTCTTCCTATTTGAATGCTCTTCATTCCTTTCTATTGCCTGATTGCCCAGGCCGGAGCTCCCAAGACTATGTTGAATCGGAGTGGTGAGAGAGGGCGTCCTTGTCTTGGGCCGGTTTCCAGGGGGAGTGCTTCCAGCTTTTGCCCATTCAGTATGATGTTGGGCTGTGGGTTTGTCATAAATAGCTCTTATTATTTTGAGGTGTGTTCCTTCAGCATATAGTTTATTGAGAGTTTTTAACTTGAAGGGGAGTTGAATTTTATCAAAAGTCTTTTCTGCATCTATTGAGATAAACATGTGGTTTTTCTCTTTAGTGCTGTTTATGTGATGAATCACAACTGTTGCTTTGCATATGTTGAACTGACCTTGCATCACGGGAGTCCTGGGATGAAGCTCACATGATCGTGGTGGATACGCTTTTTGATGTGCTGCTGGATTCGATTTGCCAGTATTTTGTTGAGGATGTTTGCATCAGTGTTTATCAAGGATATGAGCCTGAAGGGTTTTCTTTTTCTGTTGTATTTCTCTTTCATCAGTTTTATACAATCGTTGTTTTATTCCTCTTGTTAATCCATTCTATTACCTTTCCTTCTTGGCACCTCCAGTCATCTTCTTGTGATCATTTTAAATCTCTTTAAATTACATTCTTGAGAAACTTCCTTAACAAAAATTTGTTGTTATCTACACTAAGAGTTTCCCATTTCTCTCAAATCTCATCATTTCTGACTTAGGTCCTGGAAGAAATGGACTCTGAAATAAAGTTTAGTGCGTGGGAAACTTATTCATGGTCAATAGCTGAGGAAGGGTCAGGAGGCAGGCAGGACTGGGAACAGAGAGAAGTGCATCTCGAGTGCAAGGCCAGTGGAATCCTATTCTGTTCCCAGGGTGAGATTTGAAGATAAAGGGGCCCATCAGGATATTCGCCATTGTGCCGAAATACCAGACCGTTCCACTTCTCCTGGATCAGGCAGTGTGTATGGACAAGGCAGCTAAGAGTAGCTACAGTAATACCGAAAAGGACTAACGGCTCAGGACTGGCACCTGCTTGCATTCCCAAAACCCAAAACAGCAAATCCATCCTTAAAGGGGACCCTGGCTCGTCCATGTTTACCACAGCCTCATTCTCAAATAATACTTTAGCTAGCAATGACATTCTGTGTTGACACACATCTCCTCTGCTTTTGAGTTTTATTTATTGATATAAGGAGGTTGACTGTCAAACTATTTGTTATTCCTTTATAGGCCTTGCAGTTGTCTTTTTTTCTTCTCTTAGCTATTGTGATTTCTGCTTTCACTTTTCTTAAGCTTTAGAAGGATGGGAACAGGTGTCCTCCCTGAAGGTAGTTTATCATGTCTTCCTTCAATTCTGTAAAATTACCAGCGATTTTCCCTTTGATTAGAATTCTTTCCAACTTGCCCAGTATTACTTATGAGATATACTTTGTGCCTTTTAGTCAGATCCTTAAGGTTTATCAGTTCTCCTCACTCCTTTCTCACGAGTTATGTCCCTATGAAATTTTCACAATGACTTTACATCTGTCTTCTCATTCTCCGATTCTCAGTCCAACTGTGTCTATTCTGCTATTTAAAATTTCTTTAATTTTGTGATATAGCCATTCAAGTTTCATATTTTGACAAAGCTCCATGACATAGGCCTGGGCAATGATTTTTTGGATATGACCCTGAAAGCCCAGGCAACAAAAGTAAAAAGTAGACAAATGCGATGGTGTCAAATTAAAGAAGTTTTTACAGAAAAAGAATAAATAATAGAGTGAGGAGACAACGTGTTACCCAATGTAATGCCTACAGGACCTAGTTAAATTTCTACCCTGCCTTAACTCTGCTTGTCTTTAGGAAGCAGGATACCTGACATCAGAATTTCCCCATCGTGACTAAACCGGCCGAGACTGATGGGATGCAACATGGCAGCTCAATTGATCTTTAAAGAAACTGGAACTTCATTATAATCTAATTCCCATACGAACTGACACCCCCACCAGCACCACAACAGTTGACAATCACTGTGACAACGACTGAAAGAAACCTTGAATGGGCAATAAGGTAGGTGGCATTCTGTTTTCGAGAAGTCCTGCACCTATTCACAGAAAAGAAATAAATATTCCTCTCCTTGCTTCTAATGCCCAATCCCTTCGTTAAAAATCCCCTGTATTTGTGATATTCTCCCTCTCCCGAGCTGAGAAGTTGATTTGTGAGCCAACCTCCTGCTTGTGAAGTCCATGGCCATGGAATAAAGCCTGCACTGCCTGACACTCACTTGCAGTTTATTATACTGGCTTCACAACACCAACCAGGGAAAGATACCACCTTTCAGGGGACCCCTTTCATAGGTAACAAGCCCGCAGAAAGCGAGAAAATACTAGCAAATGTACATCTGATAAGAGGTTAATATTCAAAATATAGAAGGAATGTGGACAACACAATAGCAAGAAAACAAATAATTCAATTTTTAAATCAGCAAACGACCTCAATAGACATTACTGAAAAGAAGCAGCACAAACGGCCAGTGGGTACATTAAAAATGCTCAGCGGCCGGGCGCGGTGGCTCAAGCCTGTAATCCCAGCACTTTGGGAGGCCGAGACGGGCGGATCACGAGGTCAGGAGATCGAGACCATCCTGGCTAACACGGTGAAACCCCGTCTCTATTAAGAAATACACAAAAACTAAGTGTTTTTTAGTGCTACATCCAATATCCCAAGATTGGTTTTAACGTGGTTTTAATAATTTTCTAACAAGAATCTAGTTTTTTATTCCCCTATCACTACTGGGCCCCCATCATATGAGAACCAGAAGAAAAATATTTGATAGTTTTAACTGCTGCATTAAATACCATGGTACTCTAATTATTGCTTACTTTGCATCAAAAATTTACTAGAAGATAGGTTTATTTAGTGAACCTATTAACTTTCTCTATTGTTTGTTTCCATCAGAATCCCCCATGACTTACTTTCCTTTGAAGGAAGAGTATTTTTTTCTTCAGTATTAGTTTTCTTCAGTTTTGACCTGTCAAACTTCTCCACTTCCGACAAGTCTGGTTTATCACTCATCTTGACTAGAAGAAAGCCTGAAAAGAAAAAAACATTTTTAAGAAAACGTACATGGCAGAACTATCTTCAGACTAATGGGTCACAAGCAAAAAAATTCACATTTCCTATCAGTGTATATTCTACCTGCTTATTTTCAACAGAAAAACAGCAACACATCTTAGAAAATCCCAGCACTTTGGGAGGCCGAGGTGGGCGGATCACTGGAGGTCAGGAATTCAAGACCAGCCTGGCCAACATGGTGAAACCCCATCTCTACTAAAAATACAAAAATTAGCCAGGCATGGTGGCGTGCGCCTGTAATCCCAGTTACTCGGGAGGCTGAGGCAGGAGAATTGCTTGAACCTGGGAGATTGAGGTGGCAGTGAGCCGAGGTTGCACCACTGCACTCCAGCCTGGGCAACAGAGCAAGTCTCTATTAAAAAAAAAGTTATATTTTTGTTAAAATAATTTCAACTCTACATCATTAGCCCATTTCTGATAGGCAGTAAATGCCACTACATCAGAACGCACTATAAACCAAGGTGCCCTAGAAACCCAGAGCCAGTATGTCGGACTCTTAAAATCACAGCAAGAGTAAAACGGAGGTGATAGAAGCACAAGAGCAGATAGGGATAGAAGAAAAAGTAAAGACTGACTTTAAACAGGTAATTATTTTGTAACAGGAGATAGCACTATTTGAGCATCTTCACTTTCTAATAAATTACTTTTGGTTTTTGGCATTTTTCTTGAGAGATGGGGAGCAGCACACAAAACAGAGTGGCATAAGTTGTATTAATTTCTATTTTAAATCCCCAAAGACGATAGTACATTAAGGCAGTGCACGCCTCATAATAGCTCCTTGTGGCACTGGTTTGTAAACGTTGTAAGAAGAGATAGCTAACTAGGATCAGACCCATGACTTCAGCAGAATGGGATAAACCAAATAGAAGTGAGTCTTCTTTCACCATGTTTTCTCTGCAAAGAGACAGGCAAGGAGATGAGACTCAGAAGTCCGTGGCTATGGACCTGACCAAATGCTTGGTGCCCTGTGAGCATCCCGAGTTTGTCCAAAAGAGACAATAGGGTATCCCAGAAATCGGAAGGCAGAGCTCTCATAAGAGAGCCCGGCCCCACCCTGGTGGAGTAAGATACTATGTCTAGTGCTTGGAGTAGAATGGAGAGGCCCCCAAGCAGCCAGAAGTGCCGAACATGCCTCCATTCCATCGAGGTTACCCTAAGACCCTCCTCTGCCAAGCGATCAGACGCCAAGCTCCGAGCTGGGAAACTGGAACTAACAAATAAATAACAGCAGGGCCAGGTGCATAGGCCAGTCTGTCAGGAGCAGCTTGCATACCTTTTCAAATAACTATTAGCGTTGTCTGGCGCCCAGCGTAACGGCCACGGGATGGGAGGGAACGAGGGCCCAGCCCCAGAGGGCCCATTCCGGGCGGCCCCCAAACTCCTCATCCTCAAAGCCTCCGACATGCAGCTACCGCGGACGGGTCGCTTTTAAGGGTCTGTCCCCACCCCCTATCCCTGGGTCTTGTTCCCAGGACCTGCACCCTGCAGGGCTGGACTTCGCGCGCAGAAGGCGGCGCCCGGGGCAGGCAAAGGCGCAGACTCGCCAGGCCTGGCGGCGGCGCAGACGCAAAGCGCCAATCCCAACCCCGGCCCCTCTGGCTCCCGAAGGTGCGGCATCCTCCGCCTCGCGACCCCGAGGCCTCCCTGTTCCCATGGTCCTCTGGCTCCTGCGGGGCCACAGGTCCTCACCTGAAGGCTTGAAGACTCCTGAAAAGCTGTCCGCGGGGCTGAGACCCAGGCTCGCTCTGGACCAGGTTAGCGTTCCCGCCAGAGGCCTGCAGCGCTAAGCCCTGCAGCAGACCCCGCCCCAGCCCTGTCTGATTGGCCCAGGGTTTCCGGACTCCTTTCCTTCCCCTCCTCCGCTTCAGCCTCCAGAGCCTGCCCACCATCTCCTCTATGATCAGGGGCTTGGTGACATCAGAGCAGACCCCGCCTCCCCAGGCTCCACCTCCCAGGCCTCTCCCACTGCTTTAGTCCTGAGGGTCCACATTCCCTTAATCCTAAGTACCCTCACTCTTTCACAATAACAGAGACCTCTGCATTAAGCAGACACATCTTGCCCAGTGAGCTTAGAGCATCTGGAACACTGAAGTCCAAGCCGAATGACCGGTATTTAGGCTCTCTGGGCTTTTTATAGCCACTGGGGCCTAAGGACGCTATGAAAACCTAACAGTAGGTTGGAAGTGGGGCTCGGTGTCGTCTGCTCTAATCCTTAGCCAGGTCGTGGAGTAGGGATGCTCATGGTGAGGGTGGGTGGTTCAGGGCCATTCACCCCTACAACTGGACATTTCTGTGACAGTAGTGCTCTCCTATAAAATGTAACAGTCACATTTGCAACTTTCTCGGCCACGGAACCCGATAGCAATCAGTTTATAATCACAGAACAACTGAAGCTATTTACCTTTATATCCCCAATCCCTAGCACTTTGGCCCACAAGACACATTGGTTGTGGAGATGTCTATAGATTGAAGTAATAAATCTGTGACGGGGAGGAATTTTTGGACAATAGCACCACCCAGTGTCTATTGGAAGAGAAAATTGAGGATCCTGTATTTACTTGAAAGGACTAAGTGTTCAAGATCATTTTCTGGATGCTTATCCAGAACCTTAGAGCATTAAGGTAAGGTGGAGGTAGAACTATGTCTTTAGCTTGCACCCCATGTATGGTGGTACAGATTTATATAGATTAGAAATCACTCTTTCCACAGGGATGTCTCAAGCCTTCCCCACCTCACTTCATTCCCTTTTCTTTGCTCTTGTAGCACTTTCTGTTAATTTGAAAATTGTGTATGCTTGTTGGAGAAACTTTTAAAACAGAAAAGCATACTCATTCAACAAATAATATTAATTGTGTACCTACAATGTCCCTGGCATTAAATATAATAAACACCAGTGTTTCCACTACTCAGATTTCAATGTTGTTAACATTTAGGTATATTTACTTTGTCTTTCTTTTAAGGAATGAAAACTTTACAGAAAAAAAATTGAGGTTTCCTTGACCTTCACTCCATTTCCATTCACCTTCCCTCTTCCCCAGGGGTACTCCTATCCTGAATGTGATGTGTAACTTCCAGCGTATTTTTTTAACTTTTAAGTTCAGGGGTACATGTGCAGGTTTGTTACGTAGCTAAACTATGTCATGGGTGTTTGTTCTACAGATTATTTCATCACCCAGATATTGAGCGTAGTACCCATTAGGTATTTTTCCTGGTCCTCTCCATCCTCCCACCCTACACCCTCTGGCAGGTCCCAGTGTGTGTTGTTCCCCTCTGTATCCATGTGTTCTCATCATTTAACTCCCACTTGCAAGTGAGAATATGCGATATTTGGTTTTCTGTTCCTGCATTAGTTTGCTAAGGATAATGGCCTCCAGCTCCATCCATGTCCCTGCAAAGGACATTATCTCTTTCTTTTCTATGGCTGCATAGTATTCCATGCTGTATATATACCACATTTTATTTATCCAGTCTATGATTGATGGGCATTTAGGTTGGTTCCATGTCTTTACTACTGTGAATAGTATTGCAATGAACATACCTGTGCATGTGTCTTTATAATTGAACAATTTCTATTCCATCAGGTATATACACAGTAATGGGATTGGCAGGTCAAATGGTATTTCTGTCTTTAAGTCTTTGAGGAATTGCCACACTGTCTTCCACAATGGCTGAACTAATTTATACTCCCAGCAACAGTGTACAAGTATACATTTTTCTCCACAACCTTGACATCATCTGTTATTTTTTCACTTTTTAATTATAGCCATTCTGACTGGCATGAGATGGTATCTCCTTGTAGTTTTGATTTACAGTTCTCTAATGATCAGTGATGTTGAGCATTTTTTTAATATATGATTGTTGGCCACATGTATGTCTTCTATTGAAAAGTGTCTGTTAACATCCTTTGCCCACTTTTTAATGGGGTTTGTTTTTCTCTTGTATGTTTATTTAAGTTCCTTATAGATGCTGGATATTAGACTTTTATCAGATGCATGGTTTGCAAAAATTTATTTCCCATTTTGTAGGTTGTCTGTCTATTGATAGTTTCTTTTGTTGTGCAGAAGCTTTTGTTGCAATTGCTTTTGGCATCTTTGTCATGAAATATTTGCATGTGCCTACATCATAAATGATATTGCATAGGTTGTCTTCCAGGGTTTTTATAGTTTTCAGTTTTACATTTAAGTCTTTAATCCATCTTGAGTTAATTTTTCTATATGATGTAAGGAAAGAGTCCAGTTTTAATCTTCTGCATATGGCAACCACTTATGGGAACACAATTTGTTGAATAGGGAACGTTTCCCCATTGCTTGTTTTTGTCAGGTTTGTCAAAGATCATATAATTGTAGATATGTGGTCTTATTTCTGGCTTCTCTAGTCTGTTCCATTGGTCTGTGTGCCTGTTTTGTGCCAGTACCATGCGGTTTTGGCTACTGTAGCCCTGTAGTATGGTTTGCCTCCAACTTTGTTCATTTTGCTTAGGATAGCCTTGGCTATTTTTTGGTTCCCTGTGAATTCTAAAATATTTTTTTCTAGTTCTGTGAAAAATGTCAATAATAGTTTAATAGGCATAGCATTGAATCTATTAATATAAATTGCTTTGGGCAGTATGACCATTTTAATGATATTGATGTTTCCTATCCATGAACATGGAATGTCTTTCCATTTGTTTGTGTTGTCTGATTTATTTGAGCAGTTCTCCTTTTTTATTTGTAGTTCTATTGTATTTTTTAAGAAAATTTTCACTTCCCAAGTTAGCTGTAGTCCTAGGTGTTTTATTCTTTGTGTGGCAATTGTGAATGGGAGTCCATTTCTGATTTGGCTCTTGGCTTGACTGTTGTTGGTGTATAGGAATGCTAGTGATTTTTGCACATTGATTTTGTATCCTGAGACTTTACAAAAGTTGCCTATCAGCTTAAGAAGCTTTTGGGCTGAGACAATGGCGTTTTCTAGTTATAGGAGCATGTCATCTGCAAACAGGGATTATCGGGGGAAAACCCACCCCCAATATTCAATGTGGGTTATTTTCTATTTGCCTAACCATCAGCTGCTCTGAGAAATAAAGGGAAAGAGTACAAAAGAGAGAGATTTTAAAGCTGGGTGTCCGGGGGAGACATCACATGTTGGCAGGTTCCATGATGCTCCCTGAGCCGTAAAACCAGCAAGATTTTATTAGTGATTTTCAAAAGGGGAGGGAGTGTACGCATAGGGTGTGGGTCAAGAGATCACATGCTTCACAAGGTAATAAAATATCACAAAGCAAATGGAGGCAGGGCGAGATCACAGGACCACATGACAGGGCGAAATTAAAATTGCTAATGAAGTTTTGTGTACGCATTGTCATTGATAACATCTTATCAGGAGACAGGGTTTGAGAACAGACAACCAGTCTGACCAAAATTTATTAGGCGGGAATTTCCTCATCCTAATAAGCCTGGGAGTGCTACAGGAGACCGGGGCTTATTTCATTCCTTCGTCTTCAACCATAAAAGACAGCCACCCCCAAAGCAGCCATTTCAGAGGCCTACCCTCAGGGGCACATTCTCTTTCTCAGGGATGTTCCTTGCTGAGAAAAAGAATTGAGCGATATTTCTCCTATTTGCTTTTGAAAGAAGAGAAATATGGCTCTGTTCTGCCCAGCTCACCGACAGTCAGAGTTTAAGGTTATCTCCCTTGTTCCCTGAACATTGCTGTTATCCTGTTCTTTTTTCAAGGTGCCCAGATTTCATATTGTTCAAACACACATGCTCTACAAACCATTTGTGCAGCCAATGCAATCATCACAGGATTCTGAGGTGGCATACATCCTCCTCAGCTTGCAAAGATGACAGGATTAAGATATTAAAGTAAAGAAAGGCATAGGAAATCATAAGGTTATTGATTGGGGAAGTGATAAGTGTCCATGAAATCTTCACAATTTGTGTTCAGAGATTGCAGTAAAGACAGGTGTAAGAAATTATAAAAGTATTAATTTGGGAAACTAATAAATGTCCATGAAATCTTCACAATTTATGTTCTTCTGTCATGGCTTCAGCCAGTCCCTCCGTTCGGGGTCCCTGACTTCCCGCAACAGGGATAGCTTTACTTCCTCTCTTCCTATTCAGATGCCCTTTATTTCTTTCTCTTGCCCGATTACCCTGGCCAGAACTTCCAATATTATGTTGGATAGGAGTAATGGTAATGAGAGAGGGCATCCTTGTCTTGTTGCTGGTTTTCAAGGGGGATGCTTCCAGCTTTTACCCTTTCAGTATGATGCTGGCTGTGGGTTTGTCATATATGGGTCTTATTATTTTGAGGTATGTTCCTTCAATGCCTAGTTTATTGAGAGTTTTTAACATGAATGGATGTTGAATTTTATTGAAAGCCTTTTCTGCATCTATTGAGATAATCACGTGGTTTTTGTCTTTAGTTCTATTTCTGTTATTAATCGTACTTATTGATCTGCATATGTTGAACCAACCTTGCCTCCCAGGGAGAAAGCCTACTTTATTGTGGTGGGTAAGCCTTTTGATGTACTGTTAGATTCAGTTTGCTGGTAGTTTGTTGAAGATTTTTGCATTGATGTTTATCAAGGATATTGGCCTGAAGTTTTTGTTGTTGTTGTTGTTGTATCTCTCCAAGGTTTTGATATCAGGATGATGCTGGCCTCATAGAATGAGTTAGGGCAGAGTCCCTCCCTCTCAATTTTTTGGAATAGTTTCAGTAAGAGTGGTACCAGCTCTTCTTTGTACATCTGGTAGAATTCAGCTGTGAATCCCCTGGTCCTGGGCTTTTTTTCAGTTGCTAGGCTAATTTATTACTGCCTGCATTTCAGAGTTCACTATTGGTCTGTTCAGGAATTCAATTTCTTCCTGGTTCAGTCTTGGGAGTGTGTATGTGTCAGGAATTTATCAATTTCTTCTAGAGTTTCTAGTGTATGTGCGTACAGCTGTTCATAATATTCTCTGATAGTTGTTTGTATTTCTTTGGGGCTCAGTGGTAATATCTCCCTTGCCATTTCTGATTGTGTTTATTTGAATCATCTCTCTTTTCTTCCTCATTACTCTAGCTGGTGGCCTACTGATTTTATTAATTTTTTTCAAAAAATCAGCTCGTGGATTCATTGATCTTTTGAATGGCTTTCCGTGTCTCTGTCTCCTTCAGTTCAGCTCTGATTTTGGTTATTTCTTGTCTTCTTCTAGCTTTGGGATTTGTTTACTCTTGATTCTCTAGTTCTTTTGGTTGTGATGTTAGATTGTTAGCTCAAGATCAATCTGTCTTTTTGATGTGGGCATTTGGTGCTATAAATTTCCCTCTTAACACACCTTAGCTGTGTCTGAGAGATTCTGGTATGTTATATCTTTGTTTTGATTACTTTCAAAGAACTTCTTGATTTCTGCCTTAGTTTCATTATTTACCCTAAAATCTTCCAGGAGAAGTCTTTCTATGAATTCAAAATACACCACTATGTCCATGGAATTGTAATATATTCACTATGTCCATGGAATTGTAATACAATTACCATGTCCATGGAATTGTAATACAATTACCATGTCCATGGAATTGTAATACAATTACCATGTCCATGGAATTGTAATACAATTACCATGTCCATGGAATTGTAAGATTTTGAGTGAATTTCTTAGTCTTGATTTCTAAGTTGATTGAGCTGTGGTCCAGGAGATTATTTGTTATAATTTCAGTTGTTTTCCATTTGCTGAGCAGTGTTTTACTCACCAGATCAATTTTAGGAGGTACCACGTACCATGTTAAACGTACACTGCTGTCGTATTTATATATTCCATGTATCAGGCCCATTTGATCCAGTGCAGAATTCAGGTCCCGAATGTCTTTGTTAATTTTCTACTTCAATGATCTGTCTAATATTGTCAGTGAGTCTCCCATTATTATTGCATGGGAGTCTAAGTATCTTTGAAGGTCTCTAAGAGCTTGCTTTGGGTGCTCCTGTGTTGGGTGCATATATATTTAGGAGAGCTAGATCTTCTTGTTGAATTGAACCCTTTACCATTATGTAATGCCCTTCTTTGTCTTTTATGATCTCTGTTGGTTTGAAGTCTGTTTTGTCAGAAACTAGGATTGCAACACCTGCTTTTTCTGCTTTCCATTTGCTTGGTAGATTTGTCTCCATCCCTTTATGTTGAGTCTATTTCTGTCATTGCATGTGAGATGGGTGTCTTGAAGATAGCATACCAATGGGTTTTGGTTCTTTATCCAGCTTACCACTCTGTGTCTTTTAATTGGGCCATTTGGCCCATTTACATTTAAGGTTAGTATTTATCTATGTGGATTTGATCCTTTCATCATGATGTTAGCTGCAGACTTGGTTATGTGATTGCTTTATAGTATCACTGGGCTGTGTACTTCAGTGTGATGTTGTAGTGGCCAGTAACAGTCTTTCCTTTCCATATTTAAGGCTTCCTTCAGGAACTCTTGTAAGGCAGGTCTGGTGATAACAAATTCCCTCAGCATTTGCTTGTCTGAAAGGGATCTTATTTCTCCTTTGCTCATGAAGCTTAGTTTGGCTGGATGTGAAATTCTGTGTTAGAATTTCTTTTCTTTAAGAAAGTTGAATATTAGCCCCTAATCTCTTCTGGCTTGTAGGGTTTCCACGGAGAGGTCTGCTATTGGTCTGATGTGCGTCCCTTTATAGGTGACCTAGCCTTTCTTTCCAGCTGCCTTTAACATTTTTTATTCCATTTCAACCTTGGAGAAGCTGATGATTATGTGTGTTAGGGATGATCTTCTCATGGAGCATCTTACTGGGGTTGTCTGCATTTCCTGAATTTGAATGTTGGCCTCTTTAGTTAGGTTGGGGAAGTCCTCATGGAGGACATCCTGAAATATGTTTTCCAAGTTGATTCCATTCTTCCCATCTCTTTCAGGTACACCAAGCAGTCATAGATTCAGTCTCATTACATAATTGCATATTTCTTGGTGGTTTTTTCATTCTTTTTTATATACTGTTATCTGCTTGTTTTACTTCAGAAACAGCCCTCAGGTTCTGGGATTCTTTCCTCTGTTGGTCTATTCTGCAGTTAATACTTGTGATTGCATTTTGAAATTCTTGTAGTGTGTTTTGCAGCTCTATCAGGTCAGTTACATTCTCTATACTGGCTATTTTGTTTGTCATCTCCTAAGATATTTTATCGTGATTTCTAACTTCCTTGCATTTGGTTACAATGTATTTGTGTAGCTCAGTGAACTTCTTTCCTATACTTCTATCATTTTAGCCATCTTAGCCTCAGCCTGGTTCCAAACCTTTGCACGAGAGGTGATGCAATCATTTGGAGGAAAGAAGGTACTCTGGCTTTTTGAGTTTTCAGCATTCTTGTACTGATTCTTTCTCATCTTTGTGGGCTTATCTACCTTCAACCTTTGAGGTTGCTGACCTTTGGATGGGTTTTTTTTTTTCTTTTATCCTATTTGATGACCTTGAGGATTTGATTGTGGTATAAGGTGGATTCAGCCATCTGGCTTTGTTTCTGGAAGATTTTAGGGGGCCAACGTACAGCTCCCAACCCCTGGACTGCATGCTCTACCTCTGGGCACTTGTGTTGGGCCCCAGCTTTGTTCTCTGGCTCCTTGACATTTGGAATCTACTGTACTGGGGGGATCAAGGTGCAGTAGCTGCAGCCAAGTGCTAGTGGATGCAGAGGTGCCTGCCTCCCTGTGGGCATTCATCACAGCAGCAGAGGCAAAGCAGCTGTGGGGAGCAGGGAGCAGGGGGCCGCTGCTGGAGACTGTGTGGGCTGTTACAATGGAGGTAATGTTGGTTTGGGGCAGAGTGCTGGCTAGCTCAGGTCTGGGTGCCTTTCCTGTGCCCCACAAGCAGGAGTGATTGCTTAGGGTATGGGCAGATCCCCTGATCGCTATTTGTTGGTGAGGTGAGGCTTGCTGGCTCTCTTCCCACCAAGGCTTCATCTCCAGTGGTAGTCGGCAGGGTTTGGGGGCCTACTGCACTCTCACATGCTGGCAGGGCAAGTAAAGCAAAACCCACCCGTGCAGACAGGTGCCTGCAGAGTGATGTAGGGAGTTGCTGTGGGCTTGGGAGTAGCTGCTGTGGGCTTGGGAGTTAACATGCAGGCTGGTGCACGGCCATAGGAGCTGCCATACTGGAGCTCTCCACCAGTCAAGCATGATCCACCAGCACAGAAGCTATGGTGTGGGCCCCTAGGGCATGCAAGACTGCCCTGTAAGCAGGTGTGGCCAGGCTGCGGCCCTGGGAGAGGACAGCAGACCAAGGAGTGCTCAGGTCTGACCAGCCCTGTCTGATGTGCAAGACTGCCCTGCACACATCAGGTCAGACAGTTCCCATAGTGCTAAAGTCTCTTATGGGAGCATGTTGAGCTTGAAGGGGTGGCCATGCTTGGCCATTCTCTGCTACAGATGGTCCTGTGCCAGAACCTCTGGGCTCCACATCAGCTTGCTTGCTGCTTCACCACTTTACTTGTCTCCTGGGGGCTCCACTCCGGAGAAATGTGAGTCAGCAGTAGCTCAGTGCAGTTAGCCTAGGATAGAGTTTCTGTGCTGTAAGCTCAAGCCAGGGGTTCCCTGTCTGGTGACAAGCAGTGGATGGTATGTGGGACCCGTGAGAGACAAACTGGCCTCCTCTCCTTGGGTTAAGTGTAGCTTGTTGGAGGTGTGGATAAGACACTTAGAGTCTCTGCTTCTTTGTTAGTCCGAAGTTAGCAAGGACGGTTTCACTGCCAAAGCAGAGGCAGAGAGGCTTTCACTTGCCCCTGGAGACTCTGTCCAGGAAGTTACTGAGTTGCTAGTGGCTCTAGCAGGAGGGTAGTTGGAGTCCCAGTCCTGGAAGACCTGTCTGGTGAGGAAGGTATGGGAATGAGCACCCATGTAACAGTCTAGCCACTTTTCTACAGGGATGCTGTGGTATGCTGGGGGTCCACTCCAGTCCCTAGTCACCTCAGATGTTCTAGTACCTGGAGGTATCACCAGTGAAGGCTATGAAACAGCAAAGATGGCAGACTGCTCCTCCCTCTGGGAGCTCCATCCCAAGGAGGTATGGGCCTGTTGCCAGCCCGAATACAACTGTTGGAGGTGGCTAAAGACCTCCGTAGGGAGGTCTCACCCAGTCAGGCGGAATGTGATTGGGGACCTGCTTTAAAAAGTAGCTGTTCTCATAGAGCAGCTGTGCTGTGCTGGGGATCTGCTTCAGCCCCTGGTCACCTTGGACACTCCAAAGCCTAAGGCTGGAACTACTAAGTTACCCAAACAGCAAAGATGGTGGCCCACCCCTCTCCCTGGGAGCTCCATCCCATGGAGGCCTGAAACTTCAGAGACACACCAATGGGTATAGCTAGAGACCCTGGTTAGGAGGCCCCACCCAGTGATGAGAAAGGGGATTGGGCGCCCCCTTAAAAAAGCAGTGTGGCCATGCTTTCATAAGGCAGCTGTACTGTGCTGGGGTACCGCTTCTGGCCCTGGTCAATTTGGGCTCTCCAAAGCCTGAAGGCTGCAATGGCTAAGTCATCCGAACAACAAAGATGGTGGCCTGCCCTTTCTCTGGGAGATCTGTCGCAGGGAGTTTTCAAATCTTTGTCACCCACAGAACACCAGCAGGGGTAGCTGGAGGCCCCAGTTGGGAGGTCCCTCCCAGTGAGGAGGAACAGGATCAGGACCCACTTAGAGAAGCAGTCTGGCCACGTTTTGGTAGAGCATCTGTGCTGTGCTAAGGGATCCCTTCTGCCCCAGTTGGTTTGGACTTTCCAAAGCCTGAAGGCTGGAAGGGCTAAGTCACCCAAACAGCAAACATGGCGGCCTGCCCCTCCCCCTTGGAGCTCTGTCCCAGGTAGGTGCAGCACTGCTACTGGTGGCTAGCTGGAATTCCAGACCAGTAGGTCTTATCCTGTGCAGTGTTGTGGAAGTGGGGTCCGCAGACTATGGCTGCTTGGCCCCCTGGATTCAGCCTCTTTCCTAGGGGTATGTACAGGGGTCTAACCTCTTGCTTTGCTGGAGTTGCAGTTACTTTTGCTGGAATGCCCAGGTAGCCAGAGTATATGAAGTTCCTGGTTCTCCACATACACCTGCTGTCCTGCCGGGACTCCATATAGCTCTGTGTGTGAGACTGAAGGCCCTGATGGAGTGGGCTCATTAGTGGATCTCCTGACCTGTGGGTTGCAAAAATCCATGGGAGAAGCATGGGTTCCCAGGACCACACATTCACTCACCACTTCTCTTGCCAGGGAGCTTCCCTTGGCTTTGTGTTGCTCCTGGATGTGCTGTCGTCCTGCCTTGCTTTTCTCTGTTCTCCACGGGACAAGTTATTTCCTTGATTAATCCCAATGCGAGAACCTGGATGTTTCTGTTGAAGGTACTATGTCTACTCTCACCTTCCATTCCACTCCGTGAGAGCTGCACACACTAGCTGCTTCTAGTCAGCCATCTTGGCCCTCTGGCCTATTTTTCTGTCATTACAGATTAATGTGATTTCTGAGCACAATGAAGGAGCAAAATGAAGCCTTATCTGAACCAGTGATCCAAGTCTAAGACCACACCCCCCACATCCCTTGGAGTTGACAGGAAGCTCCAGATACCCACCTCTCCATAGCCCAAACCTCAAAATCCTCCCACCCTGATGTCCCTTGAATCTATTATAACTCAACTAATGATAACATTTATCTCCATTTGTGCCAGTCACCACGAGTATCCCAAGACACCTCTCAACTGCTACATTCTAACCTCCATAAGGTTGTGTCCACATCCCTTCTTTAGGTCACTCTGTCACCCCTCCCCTACTAATAAAACACAATGCACCCACGATAATTCCTCCATAGTCGAAGCCTCTTCTCTGAATGCCCCCTCTCCTGAGGACTCTGGATCCCCTGAAGCCCACTCACAAGGAGCAGATGATTTTTCTCTCCTACCACCACTGTACCACAGATCCTAAAAGTTGTGTAAGTGACTTTACTGCTTCTCATTGCTGCCTTTAGAGAGCAATCCCTCTCCTACCTCCCTAAAAACTTCCAGCTTTTGACAGCTAGTGTCACCAACCAGCTCTTATTGCTGTTGTCAGAAATATTCTCCCCTCATTTCTCAGACATTTTGTCTCTGAGAACATGGTCATTCTCAGTGGTAGTTGTCCTATCTTAATTCTTAGTGAGTTCAATGTCGATCATTCTAAAGCTAGACATGGTGGCGCTCACCATAGTCCTACCTACCCAGAAGACTAAGTTGGGAAGTTTGCCCAGGAGTTTGAGCCAGCCTGGGCAACCTAGCGAAACCCCCATCTCAAAAAAAAATCATTCTGATAATCTGACAAACTAGCCCCTTCTGTTCCTTGAGCATTTCTCCTGCATGACATTGTCCTCAACTCCACATCAGTTACTCACTCATGTACTCACTCATGTAGCCATACCCTAGCCCTTGTCACTATAATTTTGGGAACCCCTCTGTAATCTCAATTTCAGACATCCCTCTTTCTGACCATACACCCCTCTCTTTTTAGCCCACTCACTTTGGACCCTATTTTCTTTCATCCTCACCAGAATCTCCAATCCATTGACCTTATCAGATTTTTACTGTCTCTTCTTCCCTTTATTGTCTTCTCTCTTCTCCTTTCCTAGCTCAGATGTCATGCTCAATTTACAACCACTCCTCTACATAATACCCTCCAGTATCCTGCCCCTCTCTCACTTTGTGTTGCTTGGCAAAATCACAACCCCTGGCTAAATCCAGCTATGTCCCCATGAGCCTGCACCCACACAACTAAAGCTGGCTAGGGGAAAATTCACAACCACATGACAACTCTCAGTTTAACTTCATGACCATGAACTTCAACCAGACTTTAATGCTGCTAGGCAATCATGCTACAGGTCTCCTGTCCCTTAATTTTCTGACTTTTCCAAGTTATTATTTTGTAACTTCTTTCTCCTCAAACTCCCAACACTATCTCCATATCCTGACTAACTCTTCCACTGCTTCCTATTTCAATAGAAAATTGAAGCCATCAGAAGAGAACTTCTACAGACTCCTACCACCACATCACTTCACCTACCTGCACCCACATCCGTATACATGGTCTTCCTGTTGATATCATACATGATTATTATGGGCTGAATTGTACCCCTCCAAAATTCATATGTTGTAGTCCTAACCCCCAGTATCTCATAATGTAACATAATTACCTCTTAAGTCAAAGCGAGGTCATTAAGATGGGTCCTAACCCAATACTACTGGTGCCTTTGTAAGAAGAGATAAGGACACAGATAACACAGACTGAGGGCTGACCATGTGAAGATACAGGGAGATGATGGCCATCTGCAAGCAAAGGAGAGAAGCCTCAGAAGACCAACCCTGTGAGACAATAAATGTGTGTTGTTTAAGCCACCCAATGTGTAGTATTTTGTTATAGCAATCTTAGCAAGTTAATATAATGATATTTCCAGACTGCCCTCTAAAGCCAGCCCCTCTCCTTTCCCACTAGATATCTTCTCCTATCAACTGGATGATATCACTACCTTTTTTCTCTCCCTTATCTCCAGCATTATCAATGTTGTGTTGTCTATTGGGTCATTTCAGTCAATCAGGATTAAATTATACTGTTATTTCTCATCTTTATTATATAACCCACACAAATATATATATAATCTTGGCTCCACTTACCCACCTGCCATCACGCAATTCCCTTGCTCCCCTTTGATGCAAATCTCTTTTACAGACACATATGAAATATGTTTCTATACATAATATAAGACATCACTTGAACCAGTGTTCCTGTCTAAGACTATACTCCCCTAGGCCTTCTACCTATATCAGTTTGGGGCCAAGAGGGAGCCCCAGATGACCATACTTTTCTATTTCCCACTAGCTCTGCCTGTTCTCTTCCTTACTCACTCTGCCCCAGCTGTAGCCTCCCTGCTGTTCCTCAAACAAGCCATACTCATTATTGTCTTAGAGCCTTTGCAATGTCTGTTTCATCTATCAGGAAAGTTCTTCCCCCAGGTAATGAGTTTGACTACTCTCTCATCCCCTTGTAATAGTGGTCTCTATTCAGTGTTCCCAATTTTTCCCCTCTCATTCTCTCTTGGGCACATTCTAATCAGGGGTCCACCTCCACAAATCTGTTGAAATTGCTCCTGTCATGGTCATGATCATGGCCATGAATGACTTCTTGTTGTTCAATCCAATGATCAATTCTTAGTCCTCACCTTACGTATCAGCAGCATTGGGCACTGCTAACGAGTCACTCCTCTTTGGTTCACTTTCTTCCTGTGGCTCCCAGTTCAACACACTCTCTGATCTCACTGGGTGCTCCTTCTCAGTTTCCTTTACTGGCTTCTCCTCTTCTTCCAAACCTCTTAAAATGAGAATGCCGCAGGGCTCTGTCCCTGTTCTTTGCATTTCTGTGTGCACTCCCTTGGTGATCTCTTCCAGTCCAATAGCTAATATAAAATATTTCTAGGTTAACTTCCAAATTCATGTTTGCAGGCCAGATCTTCATCTTAAACTCCTGTCTGATACATACAACTGCCTACTCAGCACCTCCACTCAATGTCTAATGGACATTTCAAACTCAAAATGTCATAGGCAGAACTAATCTGCTCTATAAAACCTATTGTTCCTATTGCCTTCCTCACTTCAATTGATGGCAACTCCATCTGTTCATCTGCTTGGAGCCAAAAACCTTGACACCACCTTCAATTTCTTTCTTTCTCTCCCACTACACATCCAATCCATCAGAAAATCATTTTTGCTCCACTTCAAAATGCATCCAAAATCCAACCACTTCTCACCATCTCCATTGGTACATGTAAGGTCAAATCCACCATCATATCTCTTCTGGATAACTGCAACAGCTTTCTAACATGCCTCTCTGCCTCCACGCTCGTTCCCCTATGGTGGCACATTCTCAATGCAAAAATTAAAGTGATAATTTTAAAATATAAATCAAATCATGGCATTTCTCTGCTCAAAATCCTGCAAAGACACTGTATTCCACTTGGAATCAGAGTCAAAGTCCCTGCAGAAGCCTGACATTTTCTGGTTCTCCATTATATCTCTGACCTCTCATCTGCTCTCCTCATTCTGCCACAGCTGTGGCCTTCTTGCTATCCTTGAAACAGCCTGGGCTCACTCTTGCCATAAGACCATGGCAATGTCTATTCTGCCAGGAAGGAGTGCTGTTTTCCAGCAGAGCCACTCATTTAAATTCTCTCACATTTTTCAAGGCTCAAATCTCACTATATCAATGAGACCTACCTGAACCATCCTACTTAATGCTGCAAACTGCCCACCCTGTTTTCTCTATCCCCCTTACCATCCTCTGTTTTTGCTTCATCACCATCTAACACACTATATAATTTATTTACTTATTATGCTAATTATCTTATTTCAGTCTTCCCCCATTGAAATGTAAGGTCTACAAGGGAAGATATCTCTGCTTTCTTCAATGATCCCAGGTACCTAGAATTGTGCCTACAATAAATATTTGTTAAATGAATCATTTTCTGGTGATTTTTGCATTATGACAAGTTAGATCATATCTGTGTGTAATCTTCTACAGTTGTTTTTTTCACCCAACATTATGAATTTTCACCTAATATTATGCATCTCTAAACATTTTACCTGTGTTTATACTGTAACCAATAGAGGTGCATTTAAATGATATATAACATTCCATTATATGAATATTCCATAGCTAACTAATGCATTTCCATCCTCCTAGACATTTAAGTTGTTTCCAATTTTTTCTGTTACAAGCAATGCAGCAGTTAATGTTCTTGCAATAGCCTCCTCTTGGTCTATAAATGTCACCTAGAATTGAAATTGTTAGATGACATAGTACATGCATCTTCAACCGACTACACACTGCCAAATAAGTTTCCACAGTAATTGCATCAATTTACATTCATACCAGCAGTGTATGTGTCCCATTTTCCCCATATTCTTGCCAATATTTAGTATTTTCAGACTTCTTTAGCCAATTAAGTGGGTGAAAGTGAGTATCTCCCTAGTGTTTGAACCTGTATGTCCCAGATTATTTCATAAAGATGAGCATCTTTTTAAAATTATACTTTAAGTTCTGGGATACATGTGCAGAATGTGCAGATTTGTTACACAGGTATACATTTTCCATGGTGGTTTGCTGCATCCATCAACCCGTCATCTACATTAGCTATTTCTCCTAATGCTATCCCTCCCCTAGTCCCCCACCCACCGACAGGCCCCAGTGTGTGATGTTCCCCTCCCTGTGTCAATGTGTTCTCATTGTTTAACTCCCACTTATGAGTGAGAACATGCAGTGTTTGGTTTCTGTTCCTGTGTTAGTTTGCTGAGAATGATGGTTTCCAGCTTCATCCATGTCCCTGAAAAGGACATGAACGAGTATGAGCATCTTTTTATAGGTTTCCTGGTTATATACATTTCCTCTTCTGTGAAGTATGTTTTCACGTCATTTGCCTGTTTTTCCTATAAGTTGTTTGTTTTTTAAGTATTGCTTCTTAGGGGTTCTTCCCATATTCTGTATCTAATTGTTGGTCAGCAATATATTTTGCAATAAGTTTCTCTAAGTCTGTTGCTGATCTTCTTTTTCAAATCCATGTTATGTTCATTTACAACAAATGTAACTGGAATAAAACTGTTTGAGGAAAAACATGACTTTTGGTATGTATGCAACTCTGCTGGTGAGAGCCATATATAAGAAAGTATCCTGTTAGGCAGATTTTCAAAATGTTTTATTTAAGTACAATATACATACACACATATCTTAGGTGTATATCTTGATAAATGTTTACAAAGTAAAGATACCCATGTAACCAGCTCTCAGATCAAGACACAGTACATTACCAACCTCCCCCCACCCCACCACAAGCTTCTTTTGTGCCCGTTTCCAGTCACTATGCCCAAGGATGATAACCACTCTCCTGACAATTAGTTTTGCCTCTTTTCCGCTTTAAATAAATGGGATCTTTCAGTATATACTCCTCCTCTGTGTCTGGCTTCTTTTGCTCAACATTAGGTTTATGAGATTCATCCATGTTGTCATGAGTTTGTAGTTGTAGTTAGTTTATTCTCCTTTATGTGCTACGTTTTAATGTATACCACAATTCATTTATTCATTCTACTGTTGGTGGATACTTGTGTTTTTCAGTTTGGGACTATAACAAATAATGCGGTTATGAGCATATTCATAATATCTTTAGTGAATATACATATGCATTTTTCTTGGGTATATACCAAGAAACGGAGTTTCTGGTCATAAGGAATGCATAGGTTCAGCTTCAGTAGATAGAGCAAACTAGTTTTCCAAAAAGCTTGTGCCAATGATTGCTCGTCTTTTAACACTGATGTTATTTCTCATGTCTTTTATTATACAATGTTTGTGAAATCAAATATATCGATATTTTCCTTTAAAACTTGTTTTGGGATTTTGTTTAGGAAATTCTCTACTCTGGGGACATTATTTTTTTTTTTGGTTTTAAGATTTTGGTTGTGTATTTTGGTCTTTTATACATCTAGACTTTATTTTGTATAAGGCATGGATCTAGATTTTTCTTCGAGAAGGGAAACAACTGTCCCAATCACATTTATTAAATTATTCATCCTTTTTTCACTCCTTTGCAATGTCACTTCTTTCATATAGCAATTTATTGTATGTGCCTTTTCCAATTTTGTAATCAATGTTCCAAATTCCACAAAAAAATTGGCCCATTAATATTTTGATTGGAATAATATTGGATTTATGGATTAATTTGAGAAGAATGACCAATTTGCTGACTTAAAGTCTCCCCACATACAAATGGAGTATTGTTGGGAAAGACAACCCATCATGGTCCCTAAGCATTCATGCATGTTTTTTCTGAGTAGGCCAAAAATGTAAGGCACTGATGACTCTTCACCTTGGCCATTCTCAGGGCCATGTTTGCAGTGAGAAACCCTGAAGGATAAGGAAACATCACAAAGAGCCAGCTTATTTCCATTTTCTATAAAAGCAGTGGATCCTCCAAATGTGTTGTTTCTTTCCTGTAATGCAACCCACTGTGCAGCCATCCATCATTGGTCCTTTGCATTGCCCTTGTGGGATCTGGGGGGCATTGGGTACAAACACAAGCCAACAAGAAGTTCTAGCTACTGCTTTTTCTGAGTAATAAAGTCCTTTGCCTCTCACCCAAGATTCTCATGTCTTCTGACAGAATATATGAAACTGTGTGTGTCGTGTCAGGCTAATTTTAAGTTTGTAAATAGGGTCAAATTCTAGACCTTTGGTAGTTCCTGACAAGTATATTCCTCCACTTTCTGATTTTTTATTGATTTTCCTTTAGTACAATCTCATACTTTTCTGCATAATGGTTTATACATCTTTGTTAGCTATCTTCCTAGTTGCCTGATAGATTTTGGGAATATCATGAATAGGTTATTTTTCCTATTGCATTTTCTAATTGATTACTGAATTCCACAGGCTTATACATGTCATTAGTATAGCTTCTCACATGGAATAATGCACTGTTTCCCTTAATAGAATGTTGGCTTCTCTTGAGAGCAGAAACAATGCTTTATTCATGTCTATATTCTCCTAATGAAACATTTAATTCAACTAATATTTATTGAGCATTGTTATGATTTAAATATGGTTTGTGCCCACCAAAACTCATATTGAGACTTAGTCCCCAATGTAACAGTGTTGAGAGGGGGTGGAACCTTTAACAGGCTTCTGGGTCATTAGAGATTCACTCTCATGAAGGGATTAAAGCAGTCTGGTGGGAGTGAGTCAGTTCTTACTCTTTGTGGGACTGGATTGGTTATGCAAGTGCAAGTTGTTGCAAAGTGAGGTTGCCTCTCGTGTTTTGTGTTTTACTCTCTTTGCCGGGACCTGGTTTCCCTTCCATTTCTCTGCCATGTTTTGCCACAGTACAAAGCCCTCATCAGAAGCTACCAGATGCAGCTGCCCAATCTTAAATTTCCCAGCCTGCAGAACCATGAGCTAAATAAACCTCTTTTGATTGTAAATGGCCCAGTTTCAGGTATTCACTTATAGCAACACAAAATGGACTAAGACAAGCATCTACTATGTATCAGATGCTAAATAAAAAGAAGTATACAATCATAAATAAAGTGGCTGCTCTCAAGAAATTTATAAAATGTGAAGAAGACAGAGCTGCAAAATATTTCTGTTAAGAAAGTCAGATTGGCCAGGTGTGGTGGCTCACGCCTATAATCCCAACACTTTGTGAGGCCGAGGCTGATGGATCACCTGAGGTCAGGAGTTCAAGAACAGCCTGGCCAACATAGGAAAACCTCGACTTTACTAAAAATACAAAAACTAGCCGGGCATGGTGGTGCACACCTGTAGTCCCAGCTACTTGGAGGCTGAGGTGGGAGAATCGCGTGAACCCAGGGGAGGCAAGATCACACCACTGCACTCCAGCATGGGTAACACAGTGGGGCTCCGTCAAAAGAAGAAAAAAAGAAAAAAAAAAGTAACATTATGTATCATAACAAAGGTATGAACAAAGTACTGTGGGAATAGGGGCAGTTCATCGTGACTTGGAAGATTCTGGAAGTCTTCAAACAGTAAGTAGTGTTTCAGTTGGGCCTCAGACAGTGATCTAGACTGGTGCAGATGGAGAGTTAGGGAAGGGAGGTAACTTCTGATACCATACCTGGCATTCAGAGTCTTCCACAATATAGTCCCAAACTATCTTCCCAAACCTAGCTGCTATGTCCTCCAGGAAATAAAAGTTAGTCTTTCATGCCAAATTAATCCATCAATCATATTCTAAACTCAAAATCTTTGAGTTCCCACCTTACTGTTTTGCACTATAGCACAATGACTAAGAGCAAAGTATCTAGAGCCAGAGGAATATGGATTCTGGCCCAGATTCTACAACTTACTGGCTATGAAGTGTTGGGCAAGTAAAGCTAGAAATGGTGCTTATCTTATAGTACTGTGTGATCAATCAGGTAATTCTTGTAAAACTGGCATGGTACCTGGTGCACAGTACAATATTATGAAGGCTACCTCTACTGTATCCATCCCTCTAATCTCAAGTCAATTAAAACATACTTACTGTATATCCACTATGTGCAATAGATTGTATTAAGTATCATGAAGAACAAAGATGAATAAGACCCTATTTCTGCCCAGCGACATGTCAGGTGGAGAATAAAAAGTATGCACACAAATAGGCCAGGTGCAGTGGCTCACGCCTGCAATCCCAGCACTTTGGGAGGATGAGGCAGGAGGATCACTTGAGGTCAGGAGTTGGAGACAAGCCTGGCCAACAGGGCAAAACCACGTCTCTACTAAGAATACAAAATTTGCTAGGCGTGGTGGCCTGCGCCTGTATTCCCAGCTACTCAGGAGGCTGAGGCAGGAGAATTGCTTTAACCCAGGAGGTGGAGGTTGCAGTGAGCTGAGATAGTGCCACTGCACTCCAGCCTGGGCAACAGAGTGAGACTCTGTCTCAAAAAAAATGTGTGTGTATATATATATACACAAATAATCATGAGGCAAAGCAAATCAAAAGAACTGGATTCTTCTAGCTCTGGCCCTTGATAGCATGAAAAAGTCAGACCACATGATCATCAAGACCACTTCTAAGTCTAATAATTCTATAACATCTATGATTTTAAATGTTACATCAAGGTTAATAAGTACCAGGGGAAAGTGAAAAAGAGGGAAATCTGATTCTACCTAAGGGAGTCCAAGAAGCCTGCATAGAGGAAATGACATTTGAATTGGGCCTTTAAAAATGGATAGCATTTGTTGAAGGAAGAAATGGGTGCAATGGAATTACAGGAAGAGGGGAAAAGAACAAAGAGAAATGTAGGGCACACTTGGGAAACATCCAGTAGTCTTATGTGGTTGGGACATCGAGATTCATAATATTTAAGTAGAGGAAAATCAGGTGAAAAAAGTAAGCTGGTGTCAGATTATGGAGGACCTTGAATGCCATGCCAAGTGGTTTGGATTTTATCTTGTAAGCTATTCACATTGGACAGTGACAAGAAAATCCATTGAAAAGAGTTGTGGTAGTTGTTCAGGTATAAAATAAGAAGAGACTAAACTAAGGCTGTGGGTCTAATAATTGAAAATTAAGGAGAGAAGTCTTTTGGCGGTTTTTCATATACTACTCTGTGTATATTGTTGAATGATTTTTAATCAAACAGGTTTGGAGAGCAGGACCCATTCATTCATTCATTCTACAAATATCCATTGAGCACTTAGTATGTGCATGACAGTCTGGGCACTGGAAATAGAGTGATGAGTGAGAGAGTCAAGTTCCCTATATGTTAGTACCCTTTGTGCTGAAAGTACCAGAAAATGATGATACCATTGGAAATGGGAAGGCTAGGGACACATTGGTAGGGAGAATAAAGAGTTTAGTCTTGACATATTTGGAATGCCTATATATCAGTGAAAATATCAAGTAGGCAGTTAGATACAGATATCTTGAGCTTTTATGTACTCTATCTCAGAGTTGACCTTTTTTGTCAACTCCATCTCCATTGTCATAATACATTTTTTTAAGGTTTGCTGTTTACTTTTTGAAAACCTAAGGAATTAGTGGCATCTTTATAGATAATAACATAGTTCATTATGTTAATATATGTTATACTGAATATGTCAACATGAGGCTTCAACACATATAAATTGATTTCTTAACAGATATATATTTTTTCTCTTAAAATAGAAGGACATTGTATGTAAGAAACTCATTATAATCCCATTTATGATAATCTGCTTTACTGCTAGTAATTGTTTAAAAACAGTAAGGAATAAATAAAAATCCCAAAAAAGATATATTGAACACTATGAAGGATATTATGAAACTTGGAGAAACATTAAAATTAGAATTTCAACCATTATTTCAACCATTATTTTTGTTTACATTAAAACTCAACAGTTGGCCGGGCGTGGTGGCCCACACCTGCAATCTCAGCACTTTGGGAGGCTGAGGCTGGCAGATCACGAGGTCAGGAGTTCAAGACCAGCCCGGCCATCATAGTGAAACCCCGTCTCTACTAAAAATACAAAAATTAGCTGGGTATGGTGGTGTCTGCCTGTAGTCCCAGCTATTCAGGAGGCTGATGCAGGAAAATCACTTGAACCCAGGAGGTGGAGGTTGCAGTGAGCCGAGATTGCACCACCACACTCCAGCTTGGGCAACAGAGTGAGATTTCGTCTCAAAAACAAACAAAGAAACAAAAAAAAAAAGCTCAACAGTTACGTTTTGCTGAAATTAAAATCTCAACAGTAATTTTGTGAAAAGAAAATCTCAGCACCTATTTCTGTACTTATTGATAAGAATAGTTAAGAAACTCTTGAGGAATAAGAATGAAGCGGGAAGACTTTCCCTATCAGATATCAAGACATTTATTATTATTACTGCTACAGGTAATAAGGCAATGCTGTACTGGCACAAGATTAGATAAATAAACTGGTGGAATAGAACAGACAGGTCAGAAATAGTCCCAATAATATATGAACACTTGGTATTTGACAGAGTTGGCATTGTAACTGAATGGGAGAAGGAAAGACTTTTTAACAAATGATATTAGGGCATTGGATATTCATAAGGAAAAAAATTAGACCTCTATTCTCATACTCTACATGAAAATTAATTCCAAGTATATTAAAAACCTAAATGTGAAAGTCAAAACCATAAAAATTGTAAATGTTATCATAGCATAAAGGAATATTTCATGATATTTTAGTATAGGAAGATTCCTTTGAAAAGACACAAAAAGCACTTACCGTAAGAAAGGATTGATAACTTCGATATCTATCTTATAATTAGAACTTATGTTTATCAAAAGAAATCATTAAAATGGAAAAGTAAGTGACAAGGTGGGGAGAGATGTATGGAACACATATAAAGGAGAAAGAACTAAAATTAAAACAACTTCTACAAATTAACTTGAAAAAGTCATACAACTCAACAGGAGAAAATGACAAATGTCTAGAATAAATGCTACACAAAAGAGGAAATCCTAATGTTCAGTAGGCATGTGAAAAGATGCTCAACATTATTAGTCATCAGGAAAATCAAATTATGAGATGCCATTTACACCAACTAGATAGGCAAAAATTAAGAAGTCTGATGATACCAAGTGTTGGCCAGCAGGTGGAGCAATGAGAACTGTTAAACCTGGCTAGTAAGGGTGTGAATTGGTACATGCCTTGAGGAAGTTAGGTATCATCCAATTAAATTGAAGGTGCTCATATTCCATAAACCAGTAATTCCATTCTTACATAAGTGCCCTAGAAATACCTGTGTTTATATACACTACCAAGAACATTGATGGTAGCACCGTTTTGTAACAGTCAAAAATAAGATTTCATCTCACCCCAGTTAAAATGGCCATTATCAAAAAGACAAAAAAAAAAAAAAAAAAAAAAAACAGAATCTGGCAAGGATGTGGAGGAAGGGGAACTCTCATACACTGTTATTGGGAATGTAAGATGGTACAGCCATTATGGAAAACGGTATGGGTGTCCCTCAAAAAACTAAAAATAGCACTACCATTATGATTCAGCAATCTTGCTGCTGGATATATATCCAAAAAAATATTTAACAATATATTGAAGAGATATCTGCACTCCTATGTTTATTGCATCACTATTTACAAGATCCAAGTTATGGAATCAACCTAAGTGTCCATCAGTAAATAAATGGATAAAGAAAATGTGATAATATGTACACGATTTAATAGTATTCAGGTATTTAAAAAAGAATGCAATCCTGTCATTTGTGGCAACACAGATGAGCTTGAAGGATTTTATGTGAAGTGAAATAAGCCAGGCACAGAAAGACAAATATCACATGTCCTCACTCATGTGGGAGCTAAAAAGTTTCAAGGAGGTGGAGAGTAGAACTGTGGTTGCCAGAGGCTGGGAAGGGTGCTGCAGAGGGGCGAATGAAGAGAGATTGGTTAATGGGCACAAAAATACAGTTAGAGAGAAGGAATAAGTTCTAGCGTTCAATAGCACAACAGAATGACCACAGTGTTTTGTTGTTGTTGTTGTTGTTGTTGTTGTTGTTGTTGTTGTTTTAGACGGAGTCTCGCTCTGTTGCCCAGGCTGGAGTGCAGTGGCACGATCTCGGCTCACTGCAAGCTCCGCCTCCCGGGTTCACGCCATTCTCTTGCCACAGCCTCCCGAGTAGCTGGGACTACAGGCACACCCCACCACGCCCAGCTATTTTTTGTATTTTTTAGTAGAGACGGGGGTTTCACCATGTTAGCCAGGATGGTCTCGATCTCCTGACCTTGTGATCCGCCCGCCTCGGCCTCCCAAAGTGCTGGGATTACAGGCGTGAGCCACCGCTCCCAGCCGTGTATTTCAAAATAGCTAGAAGAGAAGATTTGTAATGTTCCTAATGCAAAGAAATGATAAATGTTTGAGCTGATGGATATCCCAATTACCTTGATTTGATCATTACACATTGTACACATGTATCAAAATATCACGTGTACCCCATAAACATATACAATTATTATACATCAATAAAACTAATAAACTGTAAAAATAAAACCTGCAAACAACCAGAATGTTCCTCAAAGTTATCATGAATAAATCATGGTATATTTATACAATGGTAAACTGTACAGCAATAAAAATGGATCAACTACAGCTATCTGCAATATCGATGAGTCTCACAAGCAATGTGGAATGAAACAAGATAGTCACAATTCCAAGTTTAAAAAGCATTTAATGTTTGAACATCTGTAAAACAAAACTGTTGTTTAGGGATGCTTATAAGGAAGAAAACGTATAAACATACGCAAAGAAATGATTATTACAAATGTCAGCATAGGGGCTACACCTGAGATGGAGGGAGGGATGTCATCAGTGGTGGGGGGAGAGGAGTAGGTTATTAAAGGGCTCTATTTCTTGCCCTGGCTGGTTATTACATGGGTGATGGCTTTATAAATGTTCTTTAAACTGGTAGTTCTCTTCTGAATGTATGTTTTCCTAATGAAATAGAAAGTAGGGTCACTAGTTGGAAATGATGAGGGAGGGAGTATTAAAAGATTTGAGGAAAGGAAGATGATATGAAAGAACCAGAGACATTGGAGAGTGAACAGACTAGAGAAATACAGTATTTTTATCTTTTCTGAAAGCTTTTTATATTGTTTCTGATTTATTATGCTTTTTCTCTCACATGCAACGATATTTTATTAACTTTAACATACTACACTATATATAGTTATCCCAGTAAAATTATAATGCTATTTAATGTTTAAAAATAAATTGTAAACGCAAAATTAAGTCAAAATATACCATATAATGATTTGTCACAAAACATTAGTCATTTATTATTTCAACTTGAGCTTTAGAAAAGCTGATGTCGTTTATATTTAGAAAAAAATGTATATCATGCATATATTGTGTTGTATGATGGCTTTTTATTCTTTTACTTTTGACTTTTTATACCAAGTAATTTTAGTGTTAAATTGTATATTTTATGTATTTAAATAGATATAGATATTTATTACCTCCTTATTTTATTGATCTCAACTCCTAAAAGTCATTTTTAATATCAAAAAACATAGCCACATTAACATCACTAAACTAAATATTAACATTGACATTTAAAATTACTTGAAAACGACTATGCCCTTAAATTTTGCTGAGAACATTTAAGTGGAAAAAGTTGTCAGGTCTGTATAATTTTACAGTATTGCCTAGGGTTTCATATGAACTGATTTGAAAAACTCAATTATTTAAATTACAACTTACTTTAGTTGTAAATCCATGTTTATATTATAATTGCATAGCTTCAGGCTTCAACATACACAATGTAAAGTTTTTATAAGGGCAAATATAGTAAATTTAAGCAATTATTAGCAATTTAGCTTTAAAATATACTCTGAGGGGAAAGTACCCTAACTTTTTCCTCTGCTCTCACACCATGGCAATCAACACAGAATATTTCCATGTCCAAATGTGTGGGGTTTTCCCACACACTAAGTGAGCAATCAGTTCTGCAGCGAACACCAGATGGGTGTACTCCAATTCCATTCTGACACAATCTACCTGTAGATAGCGTCATATCCCACAAGCTGAGGACTGGGTTTCACAGGACTGTTCCCAGACCCTTCAGACACCAGTTGCAAATCCAAGCCTCCAGAACTTCTGACAGATGGGCTTCAATTTTTAGTTCACATGACCCCTTCTTTGGGTTTAATTTGCCAGAAAGGGCCACAGAACTTAGGGAAATACTTAACGTTTACCACTTTATTATAAAGGATATATCAAAGGACACATGAAGAGATGCATAGGGTGAGGTACTGCAGAAGGGGCTCAGAGCTTCTGTGCCCTCCCTGGGGCACCACCCTCCAGGAACCTCCACATGTGCAGCTATCTGGAAGCTCTCAAACCCCAGTGCTTTGGGGTTTTTATGGAAGCTTCATTGCATAGGCATGATTGATTAAATCATTGGCCACTGGTGATCAACTTAACCTTCCACCCCTCTTCCCTCCCTGGAGGTCGGAATGAGGTTGTTAAGTCCCAACCCTCTAATGGTGTCTTGGTCTTTCTGGTGACTAGTTCCCATCCTGAAGCAACCAGGGGCTGCCAGCCATAAGCCAATCATTAGCATACAAAAAGATATCACTTTGGAAATTCTAAGGATTTTAGGAGTTGTATGCCAGGAAACAGGATCAAAGACCAAGTGTGTATTTCACAATATCACATATACCGTGTGAGTTTTCATTTCATTATATTCTGTAATAACTGTGGCATTGTCAGAGATAAAACACAGTCTTTGAAAAAATAATTTGGATCTACAAACATTGAATCTAGGAATATTGAAAATTGATGTATGCAATTCTCAGATAGTTCAGGGAAAAAATATCCTGTGTGTGTATAGACAGAGTGCACACTTAAATAATAAAGCAAATGGGGAGAAATATTAATAATAGGGGAATTAGGGTAAAAGGGACATGGGTGTTCTTTCAGCTTTATTTATACTTGCAACATTTTTAAATGTTTGAAATTATTTTTAAAAAAGAAGTTAAAATGAAGAAAGGGACATGGATGGACAGAATGACATAAGTGGAAATCACCAGTGTACTTGGGAGATAAATGCATCTTTTTCCTTTCCTTATGCAGACTCTGTGTTCATACTTTCTTGAATCCACAAGTTGAGTACTGTCCCAACACATCCCGATCTGCAGATGTGGAAACTCATCTTCACCTCTCCTGGAGCAGCCATTTTCTGCCAACCTTGGTGGCAAATGCTCTCTGACATCATACCTCCAACAATTGTATCTTTAATTTCTGTGGCATTCAGTGAGAAGTTCTCACTGCTAAATCTACAACCAAGTAAGACAAATACAGGACAAATTTGGTTCAGTAAGGACATGCAAGAGGAGGGCATTACTAAGATATCTGTAGGGGGAAACTACAACACATGTCATCTTGGAAATCCTCAAAATCCTAGAGTTGAAATAAATGGGACAGTTATACAGTGTGATTCTGTTTGTGAAATTTCAGTTCCTGAACTGGTGCTAAGAGCAAACATGCCATCAGTAACACAAACTCATCAAATGTTCCAGTTGAAAGTAATTTTTTATTATTGTTATTATTATCAGCAGCAGCATCATTATCATTAGCACAAAACTAAATCCATTATTAAAAGAAAACAAAAACACAGCCCAAAGGCATGTGTCCTGCTGACAGTGAGTCAATAACTTTATCTTCGTGTACAAGGGACAGCACCCTGAGGATATACCACATCACAGCTTGATAATCAATTCAATAATTCAACCGACGTTATTGAGCACCTAGGCACAATGGAAGATTTAAAAATGCATACAAGAATCCCTGCTTTCAATGAGTTTTACAGTCTAGTAGGAGGTATTGAAGAATACAAGAACACAGGGTCACATGAGATTAGTGACATAATGGAATCAGTACCATGTATGAAATGCTGTTAGAATCGGGCATCACAGAGGCCAGGCGCAGTGGCTCAGGCCTGTAATCCCAGCACTTTGGGAGGCTGACGTGGGTGGATCACCTGATGAGGTTGGGAGTTCAAGACCAGCCTGACCAACATGGAGAGACCCGATCTCTACTAGAAATACAAATTTTGCCGGGCATGGGTGGTGGGCGCCTGTAATTCCAGCTACTCAGGAGGCTGAGGCAGGAGAAGAATCACTTGAATCCGGGAGGCGGAGGTTGCATGAGCCGAGATCATGCCATTGGCACTCCAGTCTGGGCAACAAGAGCGAAACTCGGTCTCAAAAAAAAAAATAAATAAATAAATAAATAAAAGAAAAAGAAAGGGGCATCACAGAGACTAATGTTAAAGAGACTAATGTCACAGAAATTAATGTCACATTCAGTTGGGGGAAATCAAGAGGCTCCATAGAGAAGGTGACCTCTGAGCTGGGCTTTGAGGAGCTGGAAGGATTTTGGTAGACTGGCATGTGAAGAAGGAGCACTGCAGGTGGAAAGAATAGTGTGGGCCAAAGTATGGCCATGGGAAAGTTCATGGAATGTCTGGGGAGAGAACAAGAGTTCACTATGGCTAGTGTTTGGGGTTTATGTAAGTGGAGTGACAATATGTTGAAAGTTATATAAGGACCATATTTTGAATGGCTCTGATTTCTAAGGCTAAGATTAGTGATCTTTATGTCATAGTAACTACATTAACCACATCAACAAAATATGCAATTATCTGTGAAAAGATATGGTCACTTCACTTCCAGGTTTTTTAGGGAAACTCAAATGGTTTTTAGGCAATGTTATCACCTTGCTCTCAGAAATGTCCTTGCAGATAACACCAAGCAGACTATAGCAAATGTTTCTATTTTGCATGTAATTAAATCTCTTCTTTCAAAGTTTTATCCTTCCATCCATGGGCCACACTTCTTCGCACTCCCATCTCCAGCCCCACTAGTTCTTGTGGCACCTGATGAGTTCACACAAGCCTAATTTGGGATTTCCAGTCACAGCTGCTACCCTGAAAGTAGGACCCACAGCCTTGAGAAGTGAGAGGTGGTGGTAGAGGCAGTGAACAATGTCATGAAAATGTAGCCATCTGAGTTTTATGGAATTCCCATCCTAAGAGTCAAGCATAGTTCTTTGAAATTGGAGTTCCACTCAGTTTGGTCTGGAGGACACCTAGAGGGGCCCCAAAGCTCAAAGTGCCTAAGTAAGGTCATCTTTTTAAGTTTCCACTTATTGCCAAGGAATTCCTTAAAGGAATGACACTTAATCTGGGTTACATGTTATTTAAAGGCCTCCTGGCTCTGAGGCTACTGAAGCTGTGGAGAGACTGGGGCGAACATTTCTTTTTGACTAAGGAATCCTGTTGGGCTTTGTCCTTGCTCAACAGGTTGGTAGTTGGGAACTTCTCCCATGCAATGAGTTTACAGATGCTAAAGGATGGCTGTATTAGGCAACTGAGCCAAAGAAGTAAGCTATATAGAACCAACCAGGGAAGATTTAGAATAACAAAGCTGCCATGGCCACACGTTCTGCAGCTAGTCAGTCTTCAGCTCTTTCCTGGAGTGCGACTTCCTCTGCAGGAAGTCATGGATTGCCGTAGTGAGGCCCCATGTCACACTGGACCTTAGGATGACCAGGGAGCCTCCACGGTAGATCAGGAGCAGCTTTCGACCCCGAGTGTTCCACACATCCTGGGCAGAGGCCCACAGGCTTGGCATGTTCTGCCATCCAATATGGGACTGCATATTAGCAACCAGCACAATCAGAGGATACAGAACTAGGCAGGTGATTGTTCCATTGACACTACCAGACACCAAGGCAGGAACCCAATGGGGCAGGCCTTGCTCTGCCAGGCCATCCTGGATGGGGTCCTTGAAAGAAAAATATAGAGCACTCCCCAGGCTGTTCCTGGCCAGGACAGGCCAGAAACCACGATAGTAACCCAGTGACAGCCGCCCCCAAAGCCCATAAGAGTTGAATTCCTTGAGAATGCTGAAGGTGCTGGGGAAGCGAGCTTGCTTGCGACCATCCTGGAGCACATTTTGCACCCTTTCAAAGGGACTGAGTGCCACAGCCTCCACCACGCCAGACATGAGCCCTGCAGCCCAGCGGTGTCCCAGGGTGTGTGGCCCAACAGGAGAGAGAAAGCACAGCAGGCTATCATAAGTCCCAAACAGAAGAGTCCCTTGCAACGTCTTGGAGAGAAGAGGAGGGTAGATTCCCCGGTAGAAGTATTGAGGACCTTCGTGCCAAAGCTGTCTCACAGCCTCTGACACTGCCATGGCATGGATCTGTTGCCGGAACACAACCTTATAGATAGGAAACGTCAGAAAAGTAGACATAAAGTTGGAAACGGCCCCAAGGGCGTAGGCCTGGGAATGCCAGCTTTTCTTTCCTGGAGCCTCTGCTCGTGTCCTGGGCTGAAGCTCCTTCCTGGGAGAGTGGTTCTGCTCCCCCATGCTGAAGACAACTGTGTGCAGATGGAAGAAACTGGCAAGGGTGGAAAAAAAAGAGATTAGACCGACCAATTAATTCTGTTGGCAAGCATTTTCATTGCTTAATTAGAAATGAACCCTAAGAAACTCAGGTCGACGGAAACAAGCAACTCTTTGAGCCAGTTTCTGATATATAAGCACACCCTTAAGAAATTAAGAATTCATTAACTTTAAATTAAAAGAAAGGCAATCAGTTTTTCTGAACAGAGCCACCACTACAGTATTTTGCTGACACAGCAAATATTCCAATATTCAAAGGATTACAATGGAAAAACATGAAATAGAGGAGGGGAAGACTCCAAAACTTAATGCATCAACTTTCATGACATGAAACTGCATTTTATAAACTACTTGAATAATACATTACTATTCTCTTTTTTAAAAAATCTGGCACTATCTTGTAGAGGCAGAAAGGCATTTAACAGTTGAAGTGCAATGCTTTCTCTAAAAGTTGGTATTAAATTTGGGGAGGGGGAATCTCCCCTCGCCTTTCTCTCCATAGATTCCTGCCCAAGTTGTAGCTGTTTCATGGCAACGCCCAGCCCCCCTCTAGCAAGTGAGGAAAGGAAAGAGCAGCTGCTTCTGGAAGTTCAGTGCCTAAAGACTCAGCACCTGGCAACTTCTAAGCCTAACCTTGAAGACCTGTAGCTATATAATAGAGCAAGGTTTCTTAACCTCGGTGCTATTGACATTTTGGGCAGGATAATTTTTTATTCTTGGCGCCTGTCCTGTGCATTGGAGGATGTTCAGAGGCTCCCTGGCTTTGGCTCAGTGCGTGCCAGTAGCACCAGTGGTGACTTACACAGTGTGATGACCAAAAATATCTTGAGACCTTGCCAAATGTCCCCTGGGAGGCAAAACCTGGCTTAGAACCACTGTACTAGATAGAATAGGCAGTGCAAGGACCCCAAACTATTGCTCCTTACCCCAGAAAGGCCAGGAAGCAGATGGCTAGTATGAGAAGCAATTTGGAAGCCAGGACATATGAAGGAACTTTGGGATCTAAAGAAAAAATGAATGCTCAGTACAGATCTGAGGGAGTTTGCCGGGGAGGAAAGAGGGGTTCCCTGGGCTGACGAGACAGGGTGTACAGTAGCCAGAGCTGCCACCTCAGGGAAAGGAGCACAGAGATGTGTGAGTGTGGGGCAGGAGGACAGGGGAGAGGGGGAGGGGCACGATGGCCAGGATGGAGGGCTTCCATCTACAGTGACAGGGACAAGAAGTCTGGCAGGATCTGCAGACCCACAGGTTTCATACAGAACCCTGGGCTATGTGGTGGGGGGCATGAAGGTTGGGACTCTAATTAAGCTAGCAGGCTGATGGGGGACCAGAGAGTCCAGGCTGAGGTCCCCAGGGAGGAGTGGAAGTCACACACTGCAAGAAGCCCAATGCAGCCTTCCAGAGGCTGCCAGGCCAAGAATCCGCCTTGGCGTACTATTCCTTCCAAAATCACTCCCATCAGCTCTGCTCTTCCCTAGCCCCTTCTCCCTGCTCCATCCATCTCCCCACAATCCCATTCCTATCCCCACTGCTCCATCCATATCCCCATAATCTCATTCTATACCCCCTGCTCCATCCATATCCCCACAATCTCATTCCTATCCCCCTGCTCCATCCACATCCCCACAATCTCATTCATAACCCCACCCTGTTCCATCCATATCCCCACATTCTCATTCCTATCCCCTTTGCTCCATCCATTTTGTCACAATCTTACTTTACCACCACTCCCCTCCCATGGAGCCACACTCACCTCTTGGTGGAGGGAGATGGAGGCTCAGCCTCCTGTACTCTGCCCATCACCATGTCCCCCTGCCCCCACATTCCATGATGGCCTTAAGCCTCAGCCTCCTTTACCCTCATAGCCAGTACACTGGGAGGGCCCCTCTGCCTCTGACCCTTTAGCTGAGAACAGAGCAGGAGTAAAAGCTCAAGAGGCCCACTATTTGCATCCCTTTAGGCCACCTCTGGCCCCTGGCAGCCCCACTTCCATTTTTCCAGAGCCAAAGGGGACTCCTCCCAGATACCCAGGCCGCTAAATCCACAGAAGCCCCCAACAGCCCTCAGCTCTCCTACTAAAGATCTTCTTTCCAAAGTCTTACCTTCACCTAAATAAGGACAGGTGGTGAGGTAAATATTTGTCCTTTCTTCTACCTCAGAGTGCAGTAATGTTCCATTTCCTCCCTACCATTTACAGTGAACAGTAAACGTGTTCACTGACACCATGAGGCAGGATGATTTAGCAGAAAGAAAACTGGGCTAGGATTTGGCAGTACAAGGATTCCCAACTATTGCACCTACCCCAGAAAGGCCAGGAAGCAGGTGGGGTAGTATGAGATAACTAGCATTCTAAGTGAGTTTTGTTATTAACTTGATGTGTGACCTTTAGAAGTTCAATGACATCTTGGAGCCTTACCCACCTGAGCTGTAAATGGAGAAGAAAGGGCAAAATAATTTTTAGTCATCTCCATACTGTATCTGTCAGAGGGTGTTGATATGGGGGCATTCAGGTCAATAGTTGATAGAGGGATTGTACTTTTCAATCCCCAACTCCTGCCATTTTTGTAAATCATTTTGAGGGATTAAAGGTGAACAATAATTGAGAAACATCAAACCTTAATATGTAATCCATTTTATAAATCCAATCCTTTCCATTTTATGGGAGGGGAGTTCGTGTTTCTCCCATGTATTTTCTGTTAAGATGCCAGGCTTTTGAAAGGGCAGACAGACCCGAGACTGAATTCTGCCTCTGCCACTTACTTAGTTGTGTGACCATGAACAAGACATTTCATTCAGTCTCAGGTTCTTCAGCTACAAAACAGGGATATTAGGATCCACCTCAAAACGTTGTGGCAGAGATTAATAACATGAAATGAGAGAAAGTGGTTGGGAAGCCATAACATGGTGGCTTTGATAAGAAGTATCAAAACAAAAATGCTTCTGGACTTCAGTATCTGTGTCCACAGAACACATGCTCCTTCTGGACGCTCTCAGGACAACCATAACCAGACACAGGGGCATTTGGGAACAAATCTTCTGTTCCCAAGGGAGGCAGGGAAGCCCTTACTTCCACGAATAGGAAGGCGCAGCATAAGCAATCTAGGAGAGCCTGGCCCCTTCACATGAATTCAAAGTACAGACCACAGAATGGACCTAGAGTTGGCCTTAAGCAGATATCATCTGTACCCTATGACCTGCCTCCTATGTTTACAGCCTAGTAAAATGAGCCCAGAGGATTCCAGACTCTCCCAGCCAGTCTAGTCCACATGGGTAGCCTGTGTGACTGCCCCAGGATCCAGCCACAAATGAACGTATTTGTCTGTTCATTCAGGGTATCTCTCAGCCAGTCCTTTGGTCAGCTCACAAACATGTATTGATCATCCACTAAATCATTGCGGGTAAACCACCATGGAGCTAGAGTGAATAGAATTTGGTGCCTGCCCTCAACTGCCTGGGAATCTAGCAGGGGAGACAGGTCAACAATGAGCTAAACTCTACAGAAAAACAAAATAAAGGGTACACTAATGAAGGTGGAAGCAAAAAGACAAGAGCAATTTATTCTACCTGAGAAGGGGCATATGACTCAATCCTTAACTGAGTAGAATAGAATATGCTGTTGTTAGGTAGGGGAGTAAGGGCAAGCATTCTAGGCTGAGGAAGTGGCCTAAGGTACATACGCTTAGAAGTGTGAGTCGTGCATGGGGCTGGCCTACCCCATGTGTGAGAAGCAAATAGAGCTGTGGTTGACAGAGAGGAGCCCATTTAAGATGAGGGCCACATTTGTCTTCCCCACTGCATTGTGCTGTAGGGCACAGACATGGGCTCTGGATTCAGCCAGCCCTGGGTTTGAATTTCACTCTGTCACTTCCTAGCTTTATAATCTTGGCCAAGTTTCATCATCTTGCTGATCCTCAGTATCCTTATATGTAAAATGATTGTCATGAAGGATGCATGAGACAAAGTACAGAAAGTGCTTAGCATAGCACCTGGTATATAAGTTGCTCCATAAGTTATATTAGTAGTTTCATTTTTAAAAAATGAGATCAGGTAATTTATAGATTCAATGCCATCACCATTAAGCTACCAATGACTTTCTTCACAGAATTGGAAAAAACTGCTTTAAAGTTCATATGGAGCCAAAAAAGACCCAGCATTGCCAAGACCATCCTAAGCCAAAAGAACAAAGCTGGAGGCATCACGCTACCTGACTTCAAACTATACTACAAGGCTACAGTAACCAAAACAGCATGGTACTGGTACCAAAACAGAGATATAGACCAATAGAACAGAACAGAGCCCTCAGAAATAATACCACACATCTACAGCCATGTGATCTTTGGCAAACCTGAGAGAAACAAGAAATGGGGAAAGGATTCCCTATTTAATAAATGGTGCTGGGAAAATTGGCTAGCCATAAGTAGAAAGCTGAATCTGGATCTTTTCCTTACTCCTTATACGAAAATTAATTCAAGATGGATTAGAGACTTAAATGTTAGACCTAAAACCATAAAAACCCTAGAAGAAAACCTAGGTAATACCATTCAGGACATAGGCATGGGCAAGGACTTCATTTCTAAAACACCAAAAGCAATGGCAATAAAAGCCAAAATTGACAAATGGGATCTAATTAAACTAAAGAGCTTCTGCACAGCAAAAGAAACTACCATCAGAGTGAACAGGCAACCTACAGAATGGGAGAAAGTTTTTGCAATCTACCCATCTGACAAAGGGCTAATATCCAGAACATACAGAGAACTCAAACAAATTGACAAGAAAAAAACAACCCCATCAAAAAGTGGGCAAAGGGTATGAACAGACACTTCTCAAAAGAAGACATTCATACAGCCAACAGACACATGAAAAAATGCTCATCATCACTCGCCATCAGAGAAATGCAAATCAAAACCACAATGAGATACCATCTCACACCAGTTAGAATGGCAATCATTAAAAAGTCAGGAAACAGGTGCTGGAGAGGATGTGGAGAAATAGGAACACTTTTACACTGTTGGTGGGATGGTAAACTAGTTCAATCATTGTGGAAAACAGTGTGGCGATTCCTCAAGGATCTAGAACTAGAAATACCATTTGACCCAGCCATCCCATTACTGGGGATATACGCAAAGGATTATAAGTCATGCTACTATAAAGACACATGTACACGTATGTTTATTGCAGCACTATTCACAATAGCAAAGACTTGGAATCAACCGAAATGTCCATCAGTGACAGACTGGATTAAGAAAATGTGGCACATATACACCATGGAATACTATGCAGCCATAAAAAAGGATGAGTTTGTGTCCTTTGTTGGGACATGGATGCAGCTGGAAACTATCATTCTCAGCAAACTTTCGCAAGAACAGAAAACCAAATACCTCATGTTCTCACTCATAGGTGGGAATTGAACAATGAGATCACTTGGACACAGGAAGGGGAGCATCACACACCGGGTCCTATTGTGGGGAGGGGGTAGGGGGAAGGGATAGCATTAGGAGATATACCTAATGTAAAGGACGAGTTAATGGGTGCAGCACACCAGCATGGCACATGTATACATATGTAACAAACCTGCACGTTGTGCACATGTACCCTAGAACTTAAAGTATAATTATATATATATATATATATATATATATATATATACACACACACATACACACACACAATTTTAAAAGTCAAAAAAATTAGATAATAGGAATAAAGGCACAATTACAATTAAATTGTTCTAAAGGCTGCAATTGGTCTAATGAACTGGGTCATCTGCAGAATGCATTTTGGACTGCTTGTTTGGAAGGCAGCAAAGAAGAGTTTTCATGGGCTTTGGTGTTTGACATCCCTGGCCTGCAGTCTCAGTGCCTCCACTTACAAGTTGTGAAGCCTAACACAAGTTATGTAACATCCCTGAAATTCAGTTTCCCTGTCTGCAAAATGGGATACAATGGCTGTCTCAACAGGGTTACTGAGAAGCTTAAAAGAGATAACAGATAGAAAGTTCCTGGCACAAAGGAGGCAGGCAGCCAAAGGCAGCTATTATTGTTTCAGCTGAAAGCTTTATCTCCAAACCTTCAAGCCTTTAAGGTTTATTTTTTGAAATTAGAAAATGTGGTCTCATTAGAGCCATCAGTTGGAACACACTCACACACATGAGGCCAGAGATAGGATATCCTGTATCCAACTTGAGCCAGGTTGCTAATATTCCCCCCATCCCTGCATGAAGAGTCCCTTGCTTTGTTCTAGTAGCCCAACCCTGGCCACTTTACACAATCCATTTCCCATCATTATTTTTGTCAGAGCTCTGAGACCTATTCTTGGTTTTATGTGATTCCATCCCTACCAAGTCCAGCTGCAAATACCTAATTTGGTGATGAAGCCAATTTAAACACTGAACAAGAGTCTTCTGGGAGGCAAGAGTCAGATGTCATGGGACAGGGGAGCAGAAGCAAAAGTCTGAAGGAAACCTAAGAGCTACTGCCAGCATCAGCCCTGAGTGTGCAAGGTGAGCAACCTGCCTTATCCATACATCCACACTTTCCACCCTCCACCACCACTACCCCACTATTCCATCCACAGGCCGTGATCCTGAGATGGAAGGTGCTTTATCTCCAAATTTATATGGTTTACTCCAAGGAACTCTAGATCTTGGGGTTGTAAATAAGAGGGTGGAAAGGAGCAAGTGAAGTACCTTGGCAGACTGAAGATGAAGCCAACAGCAGCTGAAGGGCATCAGACTGTTTACTTGCTTCTAAACATCAGGAGTCAAGAACAGGCCCCACAGGAGCCTCCTAGCCACACTATACATAAAGGAAGTAATACCTGCTCTCTAAGTCAGGGAAAAATGGAGCAGGTTTTCCAGCCACTGCCTTCACGGCCATTCACTTTGGACAACCCTGCATGCCGTTTCCATGGAGTTGCTCCTTCTCTGGGGCCAGTGATGCCAAATCCAGCAAAGGAGAAGTCCCCTGAAGAGCTCACAGAAGGGCAACCTAGCAACCTGTCCTTGAGCCAGGAAATGAAAGAGCTATATCAGCAACAGAGAGCTGTGGTTTGGGGGTTAGGTTAAATGGGGCTTTATTTCTCACACTTCTTCGTCAAGCATGGCTTGAAGAAGGAAGATGTTATGACAGACCCATTTGAAAATCTGCAAAGCTGTGGACTCAGAAGAATGTACGGAGTCCAGATTCTTTGCATACAATTCCAGGAAGGACCGCGGGTAGGAATCTGTGCTCTGGAGTTACATTTCATGACAGATATGCCATGGACAGATACACTGATAACAGGCCCATTTACTCATAACCTTCAGCATCACGTGGTGGTGTTTAGAACAGTGGTTCACGAATCTCTCTACACCTCAGAATCAACTACAGGGCTGGTTAAAACTACAAATCACACTCTTCATGCCTAGTCCTAGTACATCAAAATCCCCCAGGGGTAAGGCCCAATAAGCTGCATTTATAACAAGCTCTCCAAAATGGGTCGGAGGCAGCCCACCTTGTACTCACACTTTGGTTAATAGAATGAGTTCTGGATTCAGAGACTTGGTTCAAATTTTGGCTTCACCTTGTATTTTCAGATAAATCATTTTACCTCTCTGAGCCTGGCCTCTTTGGGGTCACAAAGGGCTGTAGAAATAATGTTGCTTTTAAAAAACAGGCAGCTTGTGTTAAAAAAACAAAAAAGCAAAAGAAAAAAAGATTAATAATAATAAAAAAAGAAACAAGAAAGAAAAGTGTCAAAAAGAGTTTCCTCTTCTGTACAATGGGCACCATAAAGGTTGCCTCCATCTTCCCTCAGCCCTGTCCCCACTACCTCCTCACCCCCTCCCTCAGCACTATCATCACATTGAGACTGCTGTTGAGATGGTTTGAGACTACCTGTGCAAAAATACTCTCCAGGCAGCGCTGCAGGGCAAAGAATTAGCATCTAGAGAGCAACATACAGGTGCTAGGTTGGATGCTGTAACTTATTTTCTGCAGGATACAGGCCAAAACGAGTAACCTCTCTCTCTCTGGCTCAGTTTCTTCATCTGTGAAATGGAGATAACGGTTCTTGCTCACCAATTCTATGCAATCCCAAGTTGGTCCTCCCATCCTGGCCTTGGTTTTTCTCCACTATCCCTTAATCTGACAGAACAGAGGAGTGTTGGCAAGGGGCAGCCTTTGAAGTCAGACATGTTGACTTGGGTGTCAGCTCTTAGCTCTGCACTTCCTAACTGTACTGCCTGGGTGCTTCAGTCCTTTCCTGTTAAATGGGTACGCTGCTACCTCCTTCACAGGGCTGCTGAGAAGAGGAAAGGAGATGTCCATGCAGGCGCCTCTGCACACAAAAAGCACTCAGTAAACGCTGTTTCCCCCCTTCCGCCTATACAAAGGTGAGGAACTCTCATTGTTCACTTGGTTTCTGTCCCACCTCGTGTTTAAGGCATCCGGTCTCAAAGCCGGGAGGAGAGCCGAGGTGGAAGGGGATAGGGAGAAGGGAAGCGATGGGGTAGCAGCAAACTCACGGATGAAAGGGAAATGGGCCCAGTCCGTGCTTCCGAGCTGCACTTGACGCCGTGCCGGCTCCCGCGCCTGTCTGCCGCAGCCCCCGCCCTCCCGCACCCCCTTCTTGCTAGCAGTAGCTTCGGGGCGGAGGCTGCGCGGGGAGGCCGCCCCCTCGCCCCGCTGATTGGCCGCGTCGCCCGGCTCGTCACGCTCTTTTGTCTCAATGGGCAGAGACTGAAAGCAACCGCTGCTGCCCGGAGGGCCGAACTGGAGGGTGGGCGCAGCCTTGGCTGCCTTGGGAACCGCGCTGCCTCAACTCGGCTACCCCTTGCTGGGCGGTCATGCGAAGCTCTCGCTAGGTCTGGCAGCCCCGGGTCGCTTAGCGGCCGAGGAGGCGCCAGAGATACCGTTCCCCTGCAGAGCTACGGGGACCGGAAGGCAAAACAGAGCTGTCGACGCGGGAGCACATGCTGCCTACCAGTGGAGCGCAGGTAAAGAAAGAGCGCGCGATTGCCCGGCGCGGAGAGGGGTGGTGGAAGCCCCGCCAGGACTGGGCGGCGCCTGGCTTGGAGAATCGGTAACTGCGAGGCAGGGGATGGAGCATTCCCTTGGCCTGGTTGCGCTGAGGAAGGAGTTGTGGTTCATCTGGATGCTGCCAACTGGGTAGGATTTAGGATTTGCCTGGATTAAGGTGGGTCGTGGTGTTGTCGGAGATCGGGGGTGTTGTCGGGCATCGGGGGTGGGAGTGTGTTCGGGGAGGTGGCAAGGGGCGGGAGGAGACGATCGCAAGCTGTCTTGAACCCCTTTTGCATCTCCTCCTCTCTTCCTGGGAAGGAATATGGGGGTGGGAGGTTATCCAACTTCCAGTCTCTTTCTCCCTGGCAGGTCATCAAAGCCAAATCCGAACTTGGATTCTGTGCGGCGGATTGCAGAGCTGGTAGGGCGAGGGTCTCCCGGAGGAAATGTAAGGCGGGGTGGGGATGGGGGCAGGAGGCACTTTGGCTTGCGTTCAGAAGATGGGAGAGGGAATTTTCCGCCTGGTGACAGTGAAGCTGGTGGAGAGGAGGTATCAGGTTTTCAGATGAAGCTGCTTCCAATCCTTCCTTTCCCTCCTTCGCGTCACAGTCTTGAGGCCCTGAGGACTGGGACCTGCGACCCCCAGTGGACAAAAGTCGGCTCTACCCCAGAGGTTAATTTTCTCACGGCAGGCACCTGTTGCAGAGGCTGCACGTAAAATAAAGGCGAACGCTAGTTTCCGAGTTCATGTAAGAATCTGAGAAATAACGGGGGAAACGTTGACAAGGGGATGTGATTGAGACCTGAGGCCATGAGGTTAATGGTTTCTTATTACCATAAATCTGTGACCCACAACCATTGAGTTCCGTTTTGAGGGCCCAGTATAAGCTCCAAACACTATGTCATCTAGAATTAGAAGCAACAGTTGTCGCCCCTCCTGGAGTACAGGCAGGAGTGGATGGATGTGGCTCTGAAAAACTACCAACTAGTCCAAGGAAACCTGCTAGCTCTGGAATGTTGTAATTGCCAGTCTCCTACAGGGTATTGTTAAGGCACTGGGCAGATATAAAATGCACTACAACGTTATTCAGGAAGATCGAGAATGCTACTACAGACTGCTTCCCCACAGCCCACTATCTTATTAACCGTTTTTATTTTCCTTAGAATCCCTACTGAAATACAAGGCAGGCACAGCCCATGAACGTTGCTTTGGAGAATCCTGCAGATAAGGCTTTTCCAAAAAGCGCGAGTATCTTGTTGTATTCAGATACACTATCGTCCTCAGTCATGGCTAGCATCATTGCGCGTGTGGGTAACAGCAGGCAGCAGAATGCACCTTTGCCGCCTTGGGCCCATTCCATGTTGAGGTCTCTGGGGAGGAGTCTCAGTCCTTTCAAGGTCAACATGGCAGAGAGAAACATGAAGTTGTTCTCGGGGAGAGTGGTGCCAGCCCAGGGGAAAGAAACCTTTGAAAACTGGCTGATCCAAGTCAATGGGGTCCTGCCAGATTGGAGTATGTCTGAGGAGGAAAAACTCAAGCGCTTGATGAAAACACTTAGGGGCCCTGCCCGGGAGGTCATGCGTTTGCTTCAGGCGGCCAACCCCAACCTAAGTGTAGCAGATTTCTTGCGGGCCATGAAATTGGTGTTTGGGGAGTTTGAAAGCAGTGTGACTGCCCATGGTAAATTTGTTAACACCCTGCAGGCACTAGGGGAGAAAGCCTCCCTTTATGTGATCCGTTTAGAGTTGCAGCTCCAGAATTCAGGCTGGCATCCTAGCTGAGAAAGATGCAAACCAGACTGGCTTGCAACAGCTTCTTTTAGGCACCGAGCTGAATAGGGACCTGTGCTTCAGGCTTAAATTTAAGCATCTTCTCAGGATGTATGCAAATGCGCAGGAGCGGCTTCCCAATTTCCTGGAGTTAATCAAGATGATAAGGGAGGAAGAGGATTGGGATGATGCTTTTATTAAACGGAAGCGGCCGAAAAGGTCTGGGCCAATTATGGAGAAGGCAGCCAGCCCTGTGGCATTTCAGGGTGCCCTGTCAATAACAATCGGCAGTGCTAACTGTAACTGCAACGTGATAGAAATAGATGATACCCTTGATGACTCCGATGAGGATGTGATCCTGGTGGTGTCTCTGGACCCTCCACTGACACCCACAGGTGTCCCTCCCTTCAGAGGAAGAGCCAGACCTCTGGATCAAGTGCTGGTTATTGATTCCCCCAACAATTCTGGGGCTCAGTCTCTTTCTACCAGTGGTGGTTCTGGGTATAAGAATGATGGTCCTGGGAATATTTGTAGAGCCAGGAAGTGAAAATACACAATCTGCTGTTCATATTGTGGTAAGGAGGGCCACTCAGAAGAAACCTGTGACAATGAGAGCAACAAGGCCCAGGTTTTTGAGAATCTGATCATCACCCTGCAGGAGCTGACACATACAGAGGACAGGTCAAAAGACGTCCCTGGAGAACACAGTGATGCTTTTGAGCCACAGTAAGGATCTAGACCCAGCCCTAAATGAGTTCTTAACTGTATTCAGAGTAATGGGAATAACAGGAGAGGAGGGTGGGTTTCTAACTGCATGAATCCACAAAGCAGTTTTCCTTTGGGAAAGAGAAGAGGTCTTGCATACCAGCACAGTGGAGGGGAATGGTGTGACCTCTGTCCATGCTCCCTTCTCTGCTGGCTTAAGAGTCTGTTCTCCATGTGTCTATTTCTTTGATGACTTTCTACTTTTTATGAAAGGAGCATCTTTTCAATAAACCTTCAAAAATAAAGGAAGATACAAAAACTAAAGTACAAATTACCTGAAACTCAGCACCCTTTTGTAACCATTGTCAGCCCTTTGGTGAATGTCCTTCCAGATATCTCCCTGTACCTGTGTACCCAGATAGATACATGTATAGATAAGAGTGATCAAATATAAATGCTGTTCTATACTGTGTATTTTTCACCAAATAATATATCTTGTGGACTTCTATGTCAATGAATATATATAAACATCTTATTTCATATCTCTGTGTGATGTTACTTTTAGAAAGATAAAGAAAAATGACACTAAATATAGAAGCTGTAAGTGGGGGTCATACTAGGAGGATGGGTTTTTATCAACCTCATTTATAGGAAAGGAGAAAGGAAACTGAAATGGACTGAATATCTCCCATACAACCCCTTAACACAACTGACCTGTCTCCTAGGTCATAAAGCCAACTCCTGCACCCATGAGTTAATAATGTTCCAATGTTTTCTTCTTGAATATATCATGAGACATCAGATGGGGAACAGCAGGGACAAAAATTGAAAATGGGTATTCCAGAGGCTCCATTCCTGTTTGTATTGGGAAGGGACAACTACTCCTGCCCCATCTCTTGACCTCAGATTAGAGGGTGATAAAAGATGACATGTGACCTCTATCCCCGAGGGTCCCAACTTTCTTGTAGGTACAGTAGTCCCTATCCTCACAAAGAGGTCAAGACTGGCAAGGTGCAGGGAGGAATGATTTCATTTAAGGCAGGGAGTGGAGTGAAATGAATGCAGACCTGAGGACCTGAGGGAGTTTGCCTGGGAGGAAAGAGGGGGCCCCTGGGCTGACGAGACAGGGTGTGCAGCAGCCAGAGCTGGCACCTCAGGGAAAGGAGCACAGAGCTATGTAGGTGGAGGACAGAAGGACAGGGGGAGAGGGGAAGGGGTATGATGGCCAGGCTGGTGGGCTCCCATCTACAGTGACAGGGACAGGAGGCCTGGCAGAAACTGCAGACCCACAGGTTTCACACAGAACCCTGGGCTATGTGGTGGGAGGAGTGGAGGTTGGGACTCTAATTAGGCTAGCAGACCGATGGGGGACAAAAGGGTCTAGGCTGAGTCCCCCAGGGAGGGGTAGAAGCCACACACTGCAAGGAGCCCAATGCAGCCTTCCCAGGGCTGCCAGGCCCAGAATCTGCCTTGGAGTGCTCTCCTTCCAGAATCACCCCCAACTCTGCTCTTCCCTGGTCCCTTTCTCTTGCTTCATCCACATCCCCATAATCCCATTCCTATCCCCACTGCTCCATCCATATCCCCACAATCTCATTCCTATCCTCACTGTTCCATCCATGTCCCCACAATCTCATTCCTATCACCCTGCTCCATCCATATCCCCACAATCACATTCCTATCCCCTCTGCTCAATCCATGTCCTCACAGTCTCATTCATACCCGCCCTGCTCCATTCATATCCCTACAATCCCATTCAGTTCCCTCCTGCTCCATGCATATCCTCACAATCTCATTCAGATCCTTCCTGCTCCATCTGTATCCTCAGTCTCATTCCTATCCCCCCGCTCCATCCATATCCCCACAGTCTCATTCAGATCCCCCCTCCTTCATCCATATCCCCGCAATCTCATTCAGATCCCCCCTGCCCCATCCATATCCCCACAATCTCATTCATATCCCCCCTGCTCCATCCATATCCCCACAGTCTCATTCAGATCTCCCTGCTTCATCCATATCCCCGCAATCTCATTCCTATCTCCCTTGCTCCATCCATTTTCTCACAATTGCACTTTACCACCACTCCCCTTCCCTGGAGCCACACTCACCTCTTGGTGGGGGGAGATGGAGGCTCAGCCTCATGTGCTCTGCCCATCATCACCTCCCCCTCCTCCGCATTCCATGATGGCCTTAAGCCTCAGCCTCCTTAATGCTCATGTCCAGTAGACTGGGAGGGCCCCTCTGCCTCTGACCTTTTAGCTGAGAACTGAGCAGGAGTAAAGGTTCAAGAGACCCACTTTTTGCATCCATCTGGGGCACCTCTGGCCCCTGGCAGCCACCTCCATCTCACCACAGGCGAAGAGGAACCCACCACCCAGGCAGGAGGCAGCTTCATCAAGCCCCCAAAGCCACAGGGTCCCCCAACACTACCTGGCTCTTACAGCCCCTTATTCCTTCCTACCTCTCCTGCAATCTATCCTTGGAGGGGATTTGCCCACTCATCTCTCCAAGATTAGAATATAGTTCCACTTCCTGCTCACCTTTTCTCAAAGTCAATCTATAAATGCTATTGAATGATTTACCTAGATATGCTGTCATGATTTCTTTCTGAAACCAGGTAGAGTGAAAAGAGGAGTAAATGCTACACCTACCCCCACCCTCCTTTTCACTGGAATTAGCTTGGAGGTTCAAGATCATTACTTTGAAACCCTGCTCTGTAATTCATCCCCTTTCCTTCCCCCCTCATCCTGTCCTCTGTTGTGTAAACCTGAAACTGTCTAAATTTTTACTTCACCAAAATGATGCAAAAGTGGTACTTTTTATTTCATTTTGTGTCACACTGGCTTTCCTTTATTCAAGAAGTATGTATTTTGCCCAATTGGAAGACATAGAAGACTTGGAGTGATCACAGGGTTAAGTGAAAGAAGGCTTTTAGAAAATTTTGTGTTCAATACCCTTCATTTATAATTATTGTTTTTTCCTTTCCTTTCTCCCTTCATTCTCATTAGTCGCTAAGAGATGAAAATTGCTCTTTTGTCTTGTCAGGAGACACCAGCCTTTGAATGACCTCCTTTTGCATTATCTCCCTCCTTCTTGATACTACTTTCCCTTGTTTCCATGACATCATCTCACGGTTTCCCTCTCCCAGATCTTTTTGGTGCCTACTTCTCAGTCTCTTTTGCTGAATATTCTTTCCCTTCCTGATCCTTCCGCAATAGCAATAAAAATTTAAATCACTGCAAGTGCGATTTATTCCAAGCTTATTACATGCCAGGCACCCAGTGCCAAACCTTTAAAACGCATTATTAGCTTTTCATAGCAACTCCCTCAAGATAAGTATTACTTTCTATTTCTAATTTGCTACTAATTTAATTACTATTAATTGACACATATTTCAGATGATGAAACAGGCCGGGAAGTTAGAAAACGTACTTAGGATCATGTAGTTATTTAGTGGTACAGTCAAGGATAAGACACTGGACTGACTGACCCCAAAGTCTGTGTTCCTTACTTGAGTTAGCCCTCATGTGCACAGGACCCTATGAGGTTGGTGTTATTATTATATAGAGATGATACGTGAGGAAAACAAGGTCAACAGACATAATTAGCCAAACGTCACAGCAGCAAGTGGCTTGTGCGCCATACACAAGGATGCAGCCTTTAAAGAATACTTGTTTGACACAGGCTTTTTCCACCTTTCTTTCACATTCTCTCCTTGCTGCAGCTATCCCTCCTGCTGCCTGGCAACCATCCTCTCTCCCTTCAGAGTTGCATTATCACATTCAGTTCAGGTATCAAGTTTCCAGTCTATGCTTTTGGTGCAAATGGTTTTGAATTTGAAGTATGCAAGAGGAGACAGCTGCAACAGTGAGTGGAGGAGAGATAAATTGTTCAATTTGTGGTGCTGGGGAGAACTTCATTACCTGATTGGAAAAAAGGCCAGTTTCCTTTCTCCCATGACACTAAATATGAATCCCAGACACATTTGAGAAGTCAATGTAGATTTTATGCAATTATGTACTAATCATATATTTTTTCATATATTTTTAATCATATATTTTGTTGTTATAAAATGAATAAAAGGAATCAAATGTTCAAAAGCAACCCCTTTGAAAGCTGCAACACAATACATGTTAAATCTCTGGGTTGGAGAGAACTTTCTATAGTTAAGACTAATGAAAGAAAGTATAAAGGAAAAGATCGATAATTCAGAAGACAGCATTAACAAAAATACCAATAGTAAGCTGAGAAACACTGGCAACAAATATGATGGACAGGGGGCAGGGTTGGCAACAAATAAGAGAAGCAATAATAACAAATCTGTATTGTGTTTAGACAGTTAACATTTATTAAGGTCTTACAAAGTGCCAGGCATATTCTACAAGCTCTACATGGCTTTATCCTTCATCCCATTCTTACAACAAGCCCTGAGATAAATCTTATTTTAAAATTTCCACATTCTAAAACAATCTAACGGGGGGGGGGGGGGGCGGTTGGGGCGGAGGGAAGTGCATAAAATATAAATTTACAACTTAACAAATTATTATAGAGCAAATTACCATAAAGATCAAGAAACAGAACACACCAGAACTCCAGAAATTCCTGTAAGTCCTTGCCCAATCACAACCTCTTTCCTCTCTCCCAAACCAAACCAAACCAAACACTCTCATGACAGTTTTGGCTATTGCTTTCTTACTTTTCTTTATAGCTTTACCACTCAAATATAGATGCCCAAACACTATTGTTTCTTGAGCTTTATGTAAATAGAACCATAATGCATATACCCTTCTGTATCCAGCTCATTGCCCTTACAATTATGCTTCTGAGATTCAACCTGGTTGCATGTGGCATTGGTTCATCATTCCCAGTATTGTGTTACAGCTTTCCATTCTATGACTTTACAAGAATTTATCCTTTTACTGTCAATGGACATTTGCGCTGTTTCCAGTTTGGGACAATTATGAAAACTGTTGCTAAGAACATATTTTTAATGTTTCCTGGTACATATGTGCACACACAATGTATATATGTAGGAGAGGAATTGCTGGCTCATAGATTATGTATATTTTCAACTTCACTAGACACCACCAAACTGTATACCAAAGTTGTACCAATTCCCACTTCCACCATCAGTGTTTGAGAGTTCCTGTTGCTCCACATTCTCACAAACACTTGACACTGTCAACAAAGCTTCATAACTTTTGCTTCAGGTTTTGTATGTCTATTATTACATTTCGTTCAAGGTAATTGTGTATGCTACTATAAATGAAATATTGGTTTAAATTTCATTTTCTAAGTGCTTATTGATGGTGTATAGAAATATAACTGGTATTTTGATGTTGATATTGTATACTGACTTTGCTAGTCTCTCTTAATAATTTTAATCTGTAGCTTCCTTAGAATTTTTCTGCATACACAAGCACATCATCTGTGAATGATGGCAGTTTTACTTCTTCTTTACCAATCCATATACATTTCTTTTTCTTACCTTACTGCATTGACTGGGACCTAGAGTACAAGAAGTAGTGAGAAGAGACATTCTTGTCTTATTCCTGAACTCAAGGGGACCACTTTGAACAATTCAACGTTAAGTGGATGCTTGCTGCAGGTTTTTAGTAAATACCACTTATCAGTTTAAAAATGTTTCTTTCCATTCCTAATTTACCATATGTTTTTAAAATAATCAATGGATGCTGAATTTTATGAAATGCTTTTTCTGTATCTATTAAGATTATCATATGCTTCTTTCTCATTTATTAGGTAAAATGCTAAATTACATTATTTGTGTTTCTAATAGTAAACCAACCAGGCATTCCTGGAATAAACAAGATTTTGTCCTGATTTATTACAATTGTTATATATTGCTGGATTCAATTTGCTAATATTTTGTTTAGGATTTTTAGATCTATGTCTGTAAGAGAGAGTCACCTATAATTTTCCTCTCTGTATAATGTCTTTGTGAGATTTTGGTATCAAAGTTTTGCTGGTCTCCTAAAACTAGTTGAGGAATACAATTCTCCTTTGGCTTTCTTCATTTAAAAACCAGGCAACTGAGGCCCAAGGTGTTTAGATTATTTTTCATAACTGCATTAAATCCAATTATTTACTTGTATCCATGATTTATTAAGCCAGCCTCTTTAGAGCTAGTCATTACCTTGTTTCCATTGTTTCACTGTTATAAACCCACTGAGAACAGCATCCTTATTCACATACAGGTTTGTACATGTGAACAATTATTTCCTGAGGATACATTCCTAGAGGTGATGTTGCTGGAACAAGCACTATGTTTCACAGGAACCAGAGCAGAAAGAGAGGTGGCCTGTGGCACATCCTACTTTAGTAGCTCTGGCTCACATTCAGGGCCCTTCCTCATCTCTTAACTTGCTGGGAATACCCTTTAACTCTGAGCTACTAGAGACTTTAATACTTAAAAATATTTAAAGGTCAATTCAGCTCTAAGAAACTCTCCAAATTAAGTTTTCAAATGATTTGGCAGGAGGAGGGGGTTGTTTTTAACATTTTCAATGGAACTTTCCAAACCCACATGAAATTACAGAAAATGAATGATGAATCCCCATGTACCCATCACTCAGCTTCAAGAATTATCAATATGTTGCATAACTTGTCTCATCTATAGTCCCCCACATTTTGATGAAGTATTTTAAAGCAATTACTAGATATCACATCAAATGGTATGATTCATATATATGTGTGTGTGTATAATGTGTATGTGTGTATATATATATATATACACATATAGACAGAGAGAGAGAGAGAGAGAGAGAGAGAGAGAGAGAGATGGCAATCGTACTCTGTTTCCCAGGCTGGTCTCAAATTCCTGGCCTCAAGTGATCCTCCCGCCTTGGTCTCCCAAAGTGTTGGGATTACAGGTGTGAACCACCATCCCTGGCCTGATTCTTCTGTATTCTACCCATGGTTCTACCTCCCCTTTTTGTTCCAGAATTTTTATTGGGGTAAAAGTTACAAAAAATTCACCATTTTGACCATTTTAAAGTGTACAATTCAGTGGCATTTAGTACATATTCCAAATATTTTTTATTTGTACATTTCTTATATTCTGAGTCCATTTTTCCAGAATTTTATTAGTTTTTTGTACAAATTTAGATGTCTCCTGATTTCTTTTTTTTTTTTTTTTTTTTTTTTTTTAGATGGAGTCTCGCTCTGTCACCCAGGCTGGAATGCAGTGGTGGGATTTCTTCTCAGCAGATGCAGACACTTCTCTGAAGACCAACAGCAGAATTGAAGTCTCAGGATGGGTAAAAACTTCTGTAAACATCCAGATCCACAGCCCCAACCACCTTCCCTTCACCCTGGCTGAATACCACATCTTGAGGCAATCAACTACTAAAAGGCTGCTCAAACTCCCTTTTTCTGTAATGAGACTACTTCACCCCCCTTTTTATTTGGCTACTCTAAATTCTCCTTTTATAGGAATACAAGAGCCCTCAATGACTTCTTGAGGAAAAAGAAGATAATCACAAATTCAGTTTCAACAAGCAGGACATTTTGCTATACTGCACCAACTAAGCCATGTTCCTCAATCCAGCTTTTGGGAGTTTGAGAGGAAATACCTCTCAGAGCAGGGAGTCAAGGAGATATATTTGTATTCCAATCTGAAAACTGTACTTTGTATAAAGGTGGCTGGTCAGGTTGCTTGTGGAGGGGTTGGGTGGTTGGACAAGAAGAGGGATGTGATTTGGGCATTCCTGAACCTTTGGCTCCTTATCCTCACAGGAGGAAAGGAACTTGGGCAAAGTAGTTAACTTCTCCGCTTCAGCTTCCTGATCAGTAAAACGGAGACAATAACAGGAAGTCCCTGACAGGGTTGTGGTGAGTATTAAATGAAGGAACACTTGAGAAGTCTTTAAAAGAGCGCCTAGTGCACTGTAAGTACTGTGCCACAGAATGCCATCATAATGACACCAATCGCTTCTCTCCAAACTCTCTGAGCACCCTTGTAGATGGATTACCTAAACCATCCCTCCCAGACCCTTCACATAGGATGTCATTAAAGGCAGTAAAGCTACTCTCTCTCGTGTGCAGGGGAAAAGAATATAATCCCTTTATAAGCTAACCAAATAAATTCTCTCAGAGCACAAACTGCCCTTGCATGAAGAACATACCTCCGGGGATGCTTGCTTAGTTGGGGAGGTGAGTGAGGCTCTCTGGACCTAGCTGAGATGGCCCGGATCTAAAGGAAGAGAGCAGCTCAAATTCTCCACAGAATAACTTAGAAACTTTGAAGGATGGGAGCTGGTAAGCCAAAGAGGTGAGGGAGCTCTAGGGTCAGGCAGGAAGCTCAATGGAAGAGAAATTTGAGATAAATTGTTCTAATATTCTTCTGTGTAGTTTGCTGATTTGTTGATTTTTTTTTCCTTTTTTTTCCTTTTTTTAAATTATACTTTAAGTTCTGGGATACATGTGCAGAACATGCAGGTTACATAGGTATACACATGCCATGGTGGTTTGCTGCATCCATCAACCTGTCATCTGCATTAGGTATTTCTGCTAATGCTATCCCTCCCCTTGCCCCCCACCCCACAACACGCCCCACTGTGTGATGTTCCCCTCCCTGTGTCCATGTGTTCTCATTGTTCAGCTCCCACTTACAGGTGAGAATGTGCAGTGTTTGGTTATTCTGTTCCTGTGTTAGTTTGCTGATAACGATGGTTTCCAGCTTCATCCATGTCCCTGCAAAGGACATGAACTCATTCTTTTTTTATATCTGTATAGTATTCCATGGTGTATATGTGCCACATTTTCCTTATCCAGTCTATCATTGATGGGCATTTGGGTTGGTTCCAAGACTTTGCTATTATGAATAGTGCTGCAATAAACATATATGTGCATGTGTCTTTATAGTAGAATGATTTATAATCCTTTGGGTACATACACAGTAATGGGATTGCTAGGTCAAATGGTATTTCTGGTTCTAGATCCTTGAGGAATCGCCACACTGTCTTCCACAATGGTTGCACTAATTTACACTCCCACCAACAGTGTAAAAGTGTTCCTATTTCTCCATAGCCTCGCCAGCATATGTTGTTTCCTGACTTTTTAATGATCGCCATTCTACCTGGCATGAGATGGTATTTCATTGTAGTTTTGATTTGTATTTCTCTAATGACCAGTGATGATGAGCGTTTTTTCATGTTTGTTGGCCGCATAAATGTCTTCTTTTGAGAAGTGTCTGTTCATATCCTTTGCCTACTTTTTGATGGGGTTGTTTTTCTCTTGTAAATTGGTTAATGTTTTACTGGTTAGCCTTTCAAAACAATTTCTGGCCAGGCACAGTGGCTCATGCCTGTAATCCCAACACTTTGGGAGGCTCCGGAGGATTGCTGAAGCCAAGAGTTCGAGACCAACCTGGGCAACCCAGCAAGACCCCATCTCTACAAAAAATAAAAATGAAAAAATTAGCCAGGCATAGTGGCACATGCCTGTAGTCCTAGCTGCTTGGGGAACTGAGGCAGGAGGATCATTTGAGCCCAGGAAGTTGAGGCTGCAGTGAGCTATGATCATGCCACTACACTCCAGCCTGGGTGACAAAGCAAGACCCTGTCTCAAAATAAAAATAAATTCAATTAAAAAATTTATTGTAACATTGTTTAGTGTAGTACATGCTCAACTAAAAAGAAATAACTTTTTTTTCTTTCTTTTCTTTTCTTTTTTTTTTTTTTGAGACAAAGTCTCATTGTCGCCCAGGCTGGAGTGCAGTGGCATGATCTTGGCTCACTGCAACCTCCACCTCCTGGTTTCAAGAGATTCTATTGCCTCAGTCTCCCTAGTAGCTGGGATTACAGGCACATACCACCATGCCCAGCTAATGTTTATATTTTTAGTAGAGAAGGGGTTTCGCCATGTTGGCCAGGCTGGTCTCAAAACTCCTGACCTCAAGTGATCTGCCCGCCTCGGCCTCCCAAAGTGCTGGAATTACAGGTGTGAGTCACCACGCCCAGCCCAAAAATCACCTTTCACAGAAAGGGGAAAAAGTAGAAGTGAAAGTTCCCCAGCTCCCCACAGTCTGGTCTGGGGTGTGTTCTTCCAGATGATGCTTTTACACAAACACAAACATATCTATTCTTGTTCTTTTTCTATAAAAGTTGGGTCATAGCAGGTACATGGTTCTGAGACTCTATTTCGTATTGCCTGCTGTGCTAAAATAAACCCTCTCCACTGTCCCAAACCTTCAGCAACATCCTGCTACTTGCCTTGTGCTGTTTATGCTCTTTGGACCAGCTGCTTGAGAGTTTTCTCTCAGTGAAAGGAAGAAATTATAGTTTCACCTCACTACAATCATATGGTAATAACAGCTACTGCTTATGGTACCCCTGCTGTGTCTGGCAGTCTCTTTGGTGCTTTACTTGAATTCTCATACCCATTCCTCACAACAACCCCTTGGAAGTCGGTCCCACTATTATCCTATGTGGGTTCACAGATGAAAACTCAAGGCTCAAAAGGTAATGAGTGGGAAATTAAGGAGAAAAGCACATATGCTGGAGGCAGGACTTGGGCATTCAGCATCTCCTTAAATCTTTACAATGACCTTATGAGGAAGCTTTCACCCCAAATGAGGACCCTGAGGCTGCAGAGTTCACAGAGCAAGCAGCATTCCTGTTCTCTGCCAGGATGAAGCCACTGAAAGTTCATAAGTACATCCATCCCTTTCCGTAAAACTTGATGAAAGAAAGCTAGCAAAGATCTGAAAACATGGAGGTACACACAGTGCTCAGTGATTGCAAAACTCAATATAATAAAGATGTCAATCTTCCCCAAAGTTATCTATAGATTTAACCTGATTACTATCAAAATCCCAAAGGGATTTTTCACAGATATACACAAGTTGGCCCAGCATGGTGGCTCATGCCTGTAATCCCAGCACTTTGGGAGGTTGAGGCGAGAGGATCACTTGGGGCCAGGAGTTTGAGACCAACCTAGGCAACATTACGAGACCCAGCCTCTACAAAAAAAAAAAAAAAATTAAAAATTAGCCAGGTGTGGTGGCACATGCCTGCAGTCTTAGCTACTTGGGAGGCTGAGGTGGGAGGATCATTTTAGCCCAAGAGTTTGAGGCTGCAGTGAGCTACAATCACGTCACTGCACTCCAGTCTGGGCAAAAGCACTTGTTAGGGGGAGATAGAAGAGGAAAAGAAACTCTCAAAACTCAACAGTAAAAAAGACATAAAGATTCCATTAAAAGGCTTGGCACAGTGGCTCACACCTGTATTCCCAGCACTTTGGGATGCTGAGTTGAGAGGATCACTTGAGGCCAGGGGTTTGAGACAAGCCTGGGCAACATAGTGACACCCTATCTCTAAAAAAAATTAAAACATTAGTCAGGTATGATGGTGCACATCTGTGGTCCTGGGTACTCAGGAGGCTGAGGCAGGAGAATCACTTGAGTCCATGTCAAAGTTTCAGTGAGACATGATTGCGCCACTGTACTCAATCCGGGTGACAGAGTGAGACCCTGTCTCCAAAAAAAAAGTAAAAAATAGATTCCATTAGAAAATGAGCAATATATGAACAGAATTTCACCAAAAAGAATACGCAGATGGCAAAAAACATGTTCAACATCATTAGTCACTAAGAAATGCAAATTAAAACCACAATAAGCTAAGGTATCATTGTACACCTATACGAATGGCTAAAATAAAAAACAGTAATACCAAATGTTCACAAGGATGCAGAAAAAATGAATCTCTCATACAATGATGTTAGGAATATAAAATGGTAAGGCTCTGGAAATCATTCTGGCAATTTCCTATGAGACTAAACGTGTACTTATCATATGACCCTGCAAGTGCACTCTTGGGCATTTATCCCAGAGAAATGAAAACTTATAGTCACACAAAAACCTGCATGCTGATGTTCACAGCAGCTTTATCTGTAATTGCAAAACCAGGAAACAACCCAAATGTCCATCAAGTAGTAATTGGATAAAGAAATTCTGGTCTGTCCACCCAAGGGAATACTATTGAGCTGGAACAAACTACTAATACACACAACAACCCAGATGCAACTCAAAAGGATTACATTTGGTGAAGAACGTCAATCCCAAAAGACTACATGGTATAGGACTCTATTTATGTAACATTCTTGAAATTAGAAAATTTTAGAGATACAGAACAGATTAATCATTGCCAGGGAGCAAGGATGGGGCAGAGTGGGTATGATTATGAAGGGGAAGCACAAGGGAGGTCATTGAACAGTTTTATATCATGACTGTGGTGGTTGTTAAACCTATACATGGGATAAGACCACATAGAAAAACACATGCACATACAAATGCATGTAAAATGGTGAAAATTAGGTCTATATTCTAGTTAACAATCTTGTAATAATTTCCTGAATTTGATATTGTACTATAATAACATAAGGTGCCACCATTAGAGGAAGCATGGTTTCAGGTACATGGGACTCTATGTACTTTTGCAACTTCCTTGTGACTCTATAATTATTTTAAGATAATTTTTTAAAATAACTAGTGTGGGGCCGGGTGCGGTGGCTCATGCCTATAATCCCAGCACTTTAGGAGGCCAAAGTGGGCAGATCATTTCAGGTCAGGAGTTCGAGACCAGCCTGGCCAATATGATGAAACTGAGTGTCTAATAAAAATACAAAAATTAGTTGGGCATGGTGGCACATGCCTGTAATCGCAGCTACTCGGGAGGCTGAAGCACAAGAATGGCTTGAACTGGTGAGGTGGAGGTTGCAGTGAGCCGAGATCACGCCACTGCACTCTAGGCTTGGTGATAGAGCTAGACTCTGTCTCAAAAAAAAACAAAAAACAAAAAAACTAGTGTGGGATTCCAGGGTGGCAGAAAGTAGCCTTAGCGAATTTCTTTGCTAGACTTGTTTTTCCTGTGTTAGCTGTCTTCTATGCACAGCTGGGGTAGTTTAAAAATTCCTCCTCCTTTCGACAAGTTTTACAAACAGTGCTAAAAAGAAGTGTATCAGTGCTTCTTTGTAAAAAGCATTATTATGTTTTCTTAAGTGAGTTATTTTAATATTTACAAATAAAAATTATATACACATGGTGAAAATATTAGTACTTTTAGACCCTAAAGAGCTTTTGCTAATGTAGGTTACAGAGCTATCAATATTTATTATATTAGAAATCAAAAGTGCAAATTTTTAAAATATGTATTAATGCATTTAAAATAATAAATCCACTGATTATTGTACATAAAATGTTATTAAAATAATTGCATTTTCATAAACAAAGATTTTAGGAATGTTTTACATTTCTGAAAATCTCTTAAATGTCTGCCTCAGTACAAGACAGCTAGATTCTCGTATTTGCTTCTGCATTTAATGTTGTAACATGCTGTTTTGGATAAATCATATGAAGACAAATCCAACCTCATGGAGATATGTAGTTGGAAAAAGGATTTCCCAGTCACTTGAAAGGGTCTCAGTCTCAGGTGTCTCCAGGACTCCTCACACCACACTTTAAGAACCAATATGTTAGAGAGACATATTGAAACATTTTCAGATAAAAAAAGTCAGCAATTTGCATTAAAGTACTCCAAAACACACACACACCCCCATGTACATATAGTTGATTCATTATTTGTGGCAGTTATATTCTATAAAGTCACCTTAACCAATGAATTACCAAATACCAAGCCACTGCTCCTAGTAGAAATACAGGTTTAGGTTCCTGGGAGCCTCTCATTGCATTCCTTAAAATGATCAATACACACAACCTTGTTTTATGTATGCTTCTGTCTAAAGACACCCTCTTTAATATATATTTCTTAAAATAATACATTATATGCAGTATTTTATAGTAAACCACTAGCCAAGAAGGGTTTAACATTTTCCTGATCCTGGGTTAACATAACCATAAATTTCTTTGGTTTTCAAAAGCCTCACAACCATGCTGTCCACTATGCTTTTTCTAATCAGTAGTTATCTCATGAATCTACAAATTTTGCTGCTTTTCCATTTATTCCATAGCTTCATCACACACTAAAGATGTTACTTTAGCACCATACAGAGTGTCTTCACACATAGATTGGCAAATTTCCTATTCCTTTTTCTGGATGTACTGTGTTGCTGATTTATTAACATTGAACTCACAGCAGACAGCGTTATAAATCATGCCTAATGGAAGCCTATCTAACACATGTATTTTCCCCTATAGGGAACATCACTGCCTTCTGGCTCTTAGAAACACTAGACGGTACTTCAGCACTATGATTGGGGGCCATTTTAAACAGTGAAATCACCAACAAAAGCCATAAAAATATCACTAAATCAACTATGAAAAGAACACTTACTTACAGTATGAGAGCAGAAACAAGAACATCGCCTTTTCTAACCTCAGCTGGGAATACTGAGTGCCTGACAACTAAATTGTTTTGCCACTCTGTGCAGGTCTATGAATGACTATTGAAAGCACTGCAAGTATCGATTTGGGGTTACAGATAAGTTTGAAGTAAGTGAACTTGCAAATATGCAATCTGTGAATAATAAGAATCAACTTTTTATATATGTGTATATATATATAACTACATTTATATATATAAGAATCAACTATATATATAACTATATATATGTAGTTTTATTTATATATATAAAACTACAGACACATATATATATCCACACAAATATGTGTGTGTGTGCCATTCAAATGATGAGCAGAAATTGTAATTGTTGAAGCTGGATGATAGGTATATGGGGATTCATTTCACTAGTCTAATTTTGTGTATGTTTGCAATTTTCCATAAGATAAAGTTTTGTAAAGTGGTTTATTTTGGACTGCATTGCATTTCCACTTTCTTTAATTCCTTACCAGCATGCAGAAGTCTGCAGCTGTCAAAGGTGAAGTTCAAGTGACATTTTGGGACAAACTGCCATCCACCACCAACCCAACCTACCACACATCCTCCTGGGGGGTACTAATCCAGTACGCACTCCCTGCTATAACAGGGACAGTGACAGGCAGAATTGTAACATCAATAGCTCTTTCTCTTGGAGAGAACCTCTGGGTCAGAGGCAATGGAACCCTGTATTATTTTGAGAGCCCACTGAGCCCAGACCAGCTGACTCTGTGGAAGTGTGGTTTTAACGTGCATGTATGGCTTTAGCAGAAGGTAACTTGGATTCTGGTCCAAGGGTGTGGATTCCAATCACTTAACTCCAGCCTAGGTTGAGTCAGCAGTCTAGAGAAAGGGCCTCAGTCAAACAATCCTTAGGAGATCCAGTACTGTCCAACTAACCTTCATATATTCTCTCCACTCTAGTACATGGATATGCTTGACATTTTTAAAGAACAGGAAGCAGGCAGACACTTCCTATTTTACAAGGTGAAGCATCCCACTATCCTTGTATGCAAGATCAGTCCCTCCAGCAGAGTTTTGCATCTCATCCTTTCCCTTACCTTCTCATAAACCTCATGCATCAGCCATCTCCTCTCTCTTCCCCATCTTCAACATTCTCTTTCTCCTAACTCTTCCCCATCAGCATATGCACACTCCCAAGTCTCTGTCATCTTCATAAAAATTCTCCCTCGATCTTATGTGACCCTCCCACTACATCAGATCTTTCCAAGTTTAACGGAAATATAACGTGCATGTATGGTTTCCACTACTTCAATGCCCAATGTTCCAGTTATATTCTGCTGTATAATAAACCACCCCAAAACTTGGGGCTTAAAACAATAATCATTTAATTATACTCACGACTGTGTGGGTGAGGAATGTGGGCAAAGCTCACTAGATAATTCTGCTGTCCCATGTGCCATCTACTGAGGTCACTCAGTGGTATCCAGCTAGCTGGCTAGGTTGTTTTGGAGGGACCAAGATGACTTCCTTTATATGTGTGGCGCATTGGTGGGGATAACTGGAAAGCTGGGCTCAGCTGGGCTGTGCGCTCTCTCTCCATGTTGTCTCTGGACCTCTCCATTTGGTTTCTCCAGCAGGGCAGTCAGACTTCTTACATGGTTCCTGAGGGATCCAAAAGACCAAGGCAAAAGTTACAGGATTCTTAAAACCTATCCTTGGCAGTCAAGCAGCATTAATTCCCTGCATTCTTTCAGTTAAACTTTTGTACAGGGCCCACCACATTCAACAGTAGAGGGACTACACAGAGGTACAGTTACTTGGAGGCTTGGTTGATAGGAGTCACATGTTACAGACTACCGCCCCCATGTACTCCTCAAACCGCTGCATTCCCCATCACTCCACTGAAATTGTAATCTTTGAGGTAAAGACAGATGTCTTAGTTGTTAAATCCAATAGATGCCTGTCAGTACTTGTTTTGCTTGTTTTTTTGTTTGTTTTTATTTGTTTTGTTTTTTGTTTTTTGTTTTTGGAATTGGACCCTATTGACCACTAAATTCCTTCTTGAAATTCTCCTCCCCTAGCTTCTGTATATCACCTTTCCTTGTCTTTTCCTCAGTCTCCTAAAGTGACTTATTTCTTAGGCTCTCCCCTTATCTACTGGGCTTTGCTATCAGTTCTCTTCTCACTCTGCATATGCTACCTAGTTATATCAACTACACCTATAGCCTCATCTATCACTTAACTACTGGTGGTTCCTCAATATATATCTCCATCCCAGACTTCTCTCCAGTGATCCAGAATCTCATGTACTCACCTAGATGTCCAGGGGGTACTTCAAACAGCCAAAGCTTAATTCATCTTCCTTACACATGCTCTCTTCCTTGTCTTTTCTCTCCTGTATTTACCACCCGCCTAGATGCCCAAGGCTGAAACTTGGAAGTCATCCTTAACTCTACCATCTCTCCTATTATACTGAATACAGTTTGTCACTGATCCCCAACCATTCAGCTTGCTAAAAAGCTTGTCAATTTATCTATTCCTCTCCATCCTAAATACTAGGTCTCTGGCAGAGGACTAGATAGGGTCTCAGTTCATCATTCTGATCTGTAAACCATATAGAAATTAACATTTACTATAATAAACTCAAACACCTTTTTTTTTTTTTTTTTTGCTGTTGGGCATCAGAAAGCCCTCAAGTCTCCTAATAATTTTATTTATGTATCAACCTATGCCTATGAATGTTATAAAAAACGTGAGTTCAACTCCACTGGGTCTGCATACATTTCTCCCTTCATTATTTTTTTTTTTTAATTTATTTATTATTATTATACTTTAAGTTGTAGGGTACATGTGCATAACATGCAGGTTTGTTACATATGTATACTTGTGCCATGTTAGTCTGCTGCACCCATCAACTCGTCATTTACATCAGGTATAACTCCCAGTGCAATCCCTCCCCCCGCCCCCCTCCCCATGATAGGCCCCGGTGTGTGATGTTCCCCTTCCTGAGTCCAAGTGATCTCGTTGTTCAGTTCCCACCTATGAGTGAGAACATGCGGTGTTTGGTTTTCTGTTCTTGTGATAGTTTGCTAAGAATGATGGTTTCCAGCTGCATCCATGTCCCTACAAAGGACGCAAACTCATCCTTTTTTATGGCTGCATAGTATTCCATGGTGTATATGTGCCACATTTTCTTAATCCAATCTGTCACTGATGGACATTTGGGTTGATTCCAAGTCTTTGCTATTGTGAATAGTGCCGCAATAAACATACATGTGCATGTGTCTTTATAGCAGCATAATTTATAATCCTTTGGGTATATCCCCAGTAATGGGATGGCTGGGTCATATGGTACATCTAGTTCTAGATCCTTGAGGAATCGCCATACTGTTTTCCATAATGGTTGAACTAGTTTACAATCCCACCAACAGTGTAAAAGTGTTCCTATTTCTCCACATCCTCTCCAGCACCTGTTGTTTCCTGACTTTTTAATGATCGCCATTCTAACTGGTGTGAGATGGTATCTCATTGTGGTTTTGATTTGCATTTCTCTGATGGCCAGTGATGATGAGCATTTTTTCATATGTCTGTTGGCTGTATGAATGTCTTCTTTTGAGAAATGTCTGTTCATATCCTTTGCCCACTTTTTGATGGGGTTGTTTGTTTTTTTCTTGTAAATTTGTTGGAGTTCTTTGTAGGTTCTGGATATTAGCCCTTTGTCAGATGAGTAGATTGCAAAAATTTTCTCCCATTCTGTAGGTTGCCTGTTCACTCTGATGGTAGTTTCTTTTGCTGTGCAGAAGCTCTTTAGTTTAATTAGATCCCATTTGTCAATTTTAGCTTTTGCTGCCGTTGCTTTTGGTGTTTTAGACATGAAGTCGTTGCCCATGCCTATGTCCTGAATGGTACTACCTAGGTTTTCCTCTAGGATTTTTATGGTATTAGGTCTAACATTTAAGTCTCTAATCCATCTTGAATTAATTTTCGTATAAGGAGTAAGGAAAGGATCCAGTTTCAGCTTTCTACTTATGGCTAGCCAATTTTCCCAGCACCATTTATTAAATAGGGAATCCTTTCCCCATTTCTTGTTTCTCTCAGGTTTGTCAAAGATCAGATGGCTGTAGATGTGTGGTATTATTTCTGAGGACTCTGTTCTGTTCCATTGGTCTATATCTCTGTTTTGGTACCAGTACCATGCTGTTTTGGTTACTGTAGCCTTGTAGTATAGTTTGAAGTCAGGTAGCGTGATGCCTCCAGCTTTGTTCTTTTGACTTAGGATTGTCTTGGAGATGCGGGCTCTTTTTTGGTTCCATATGAACTTTAAAGCAGTTTTTTCCAATTCTGTGAAGAAACTCATTGGTAGCTTGATGGGGATGGCATTGAATCTATAAATTACCTTGGGCAGTATGGCCATTTTCACGATATTGATTCTTCCTATCCATGAGCATGGTATGTTCTTCCATTTGTTTGTGTCCTCTTTTATTTCACTGAGCAGTGGTTTGTAGTTCTCCTTGAAGAGGTCCTTTACATCCCTTGTAAGTTGGATTCCTAGGTATTTTATTCTCTTTGAAGCAATTGTGAATGGAAGTTCATTCATGATTTGGCTCTCTGTTTGTCTGTTACTGGTGTATAAGAATGCTTGTGATTTTTGCACATTAATTTTGTATCCTGAGACTTTGCTGAAGTTGCTTATCAGCTTAAGGAGATTTTGGGCTGAGACAATGGGGTTTTCTAAATATACAATCATGTCATCTGCAAACAGGGACAATTTGACTTCTTCTTTTCCTAACTGAATACCCCTGATTTCTTTCTCTTGCCTAATTGCCCTAGCCAGAACTTCCAACACTATGTTGAATAGGAGTGGTGAGAGAGGGCATCCCTGTCTTGTGCCAGTTTTCAAAGGGAATTTTTCCAGTTTTTGCCCATTCAGTATGATATTGGCTGTGGGTTTGTCATAAATAGCTCTTATGATTTTGAGGTACGTTCCATCAATACCGAATTTATTGAGCGTTTTTAGCATGAAGGGCTGTTGAATTTTGTCAAAAGCCTTTTCTGCATCTATTGAGATAATCATGTGGTTCTTGTCTTTGGTTCTGTTTATATGCTGGATTATGTTTATTGATTTGCGAATGTTGAACCAGCCTTGCATCCCAGGGATGAAGCCCACCTGATCATGGTGGATAAGCTTTTTGATGTGTTGTTGAATCCGGTTTGCCAGTATTTTATTGAGGATTTTTGCATCGATGTTCATCAGGGATATTGGTCTAAAATTCTCTTTTTTTGTTGTGTCTCTGCCAGGCTTTGGTATCAGGATGATGTTGGCCTCATAAAATGAGTTAGGGAGGATTCCCTCTTTTTCTATTGATTGGAATAGTTTCAGAAGGAATGGTACCAACTCCTCCTTATACCTCTGGTAGAATTCAGCTGTGAATCCATCTGGTCCTGGACTTTTTTTGGTTGGTAGGCTATTAATTATTGCCTCAATTTCAGAGCCTACTATTGGTCTATTCAGGGATTCAACTTCTTCCTGATTTAGTCTTGGAAGAGTGTAAGTGTCCAGGAAATTATCCATTTCTTCTAGATTTTCCAGTTTATTTGCATAGAGGTGTTTATAGTATTCTCTGATGGTAGTTTGTATTTCTGTGGGGTCGGTGGTGATATCCCCTTTATCATTTTTAATTGCGTCGATTTGATTCTTCTCTCTTTTCTTCTTTATTAGTCTTGCTAGTGGTCTGTCAATTTTGTTGATCTTTTCAAAAAACCAACTCCCGGATTCATTGATTTTTTGGAGGGTTTTTTGTGTCTCTATCTCCTTCAGTTCTGCTCTGATCTTAGTTATTTCTTGCCTTCTGCTAGCTTTGGAATGTGTTTGCTCTTGCTTCTCTAGTTCTTTTAATTGCGATGTTAGAGTGTCAATTTTTGATCTTTCCTGCTTTCTCTTGTGGGCATTTAGTGCTATAAATTTCCCTCTGCACACTGCTTTAAATGTGTCCCAGAGATTCTGGTATGTTGTATCTTTGTTCTCATTGGTTTCAAAGAACATCTTTATTTCTGCCTTCATTTCGTTATGTACCCAGTAGTCATTCAGGAGCAGGTTGTTCAGTTTCCATGTAGTTGAGCGGTTTTGATTGAGTTTCTTAGTCCTGAGTTCTAGTTTGATTGCACTGTGGTCTGAGAGACAGTTTGTTATAATTTCTGTTCTTGTACATTTGCTGAGGAGTGCTTTACTTCCAATTATATGGTCAATTTTGGAGTAAGTACGATGTGGTGCTGAGAAGAATGTATATTCTGTTGATTTGGGGTGGAGAGTTCTATAGATGTCTATTAGGTCTGCTTGCTGCAGAGATGAGTTCAATTCCTGGACATCCTTGTTAACTTTCTGTCTCGTTGATCTGTCTAATGTTGACAGTGGAGTGTTGAAGTCTCCCATTATTATTGTATGGGAGTCTAAGTCTCTTTGTAAGTCTCTAAGGACTTGCTTTATGAATCTGGGTGCTCCTGTATTGGGTGCATATATATTTAGGATAGTTAGCTCTTCCTGTTGAATTGATCCCTTGACCATTATGTAATGGCCTTCTTTGTCTCTTTTGATCTTTGATGGTTTAAAGTCTGTTTTATCAGAGACTAGGATTGCAACCCCTGCTTTTTTTTGTTCTCCATTTGCTTGGTAAATCTTCCTCCATCCCTTTATTTTGAGCCTATGTGTGTCTCTGCGTGTGAGATGGGTCTCCTGAATACAGCAGACTGATGGGTCTTGACTCTTTATCCAGTTTGCCAGTCTGTGTCTTTTAATTGGAGCATTTAGTCCATTTACATTTAAGGTTAAGATTGTTATGTGTGAACTTGATCCTGCCATTATGATATTAACTGGTTATTTTGCTCATTAGTTGATGCAGTTTCTTCCTAGCCTCGATGGTCTTTACATTTTGGCATGTTTTTGCAATGGCTGGTACCGGTTGTTCCTTTCCATGTTGAGTGCTTCCTTCAGGGTCTCTTGTAAGGCAGGCCTAGTGGTGACAAAATCTCTAAGCATTTGCTTATCTGTAAAGGATTTTATTTCTCCTTCACTTATGAAACTTAGTTTGGCTGGATATGAAATTCTGGGTTTAAAATTCTTTTCTTTAAGAATGTTGAATATTGGCCCCCACTCTCTTCTGGCTTGTAGAGTTTCTGCCGAGAGATCTGCTGTGAGTCTGATGGGCTTCCCTTTGTGGGTAACCCGACCTTTCTCTCTGGCTGCCCTTAAGATTTTTTCCTTCATTTCAACTTTGGTGAATCTGGCAATTATGTGTCTTGGAGTTGCTCTTCTCGAGGAGCATCTTTGTGGCGTTCTCTGTATTTCCTGGATTTGAATGTTGGCCTGCCCTACTAGGTTGGGGAAGTTCTCCTGGATGATATCCTGAAGAGTGTTTTCCAACTTGGTTCCATTTTCCCCCTCACTTTCAGGCACCCCAATCAGACGGAGATTTGGTCTTTTTACATAATCCCATACTTCTTGCAGGCTTTGTTCATTTCTTTTTCTTCTTTTTTCTTTTGGTTTCTCTTCTCGCTTCATTTCATTCATTTGATCCTCAATCGCTGATACTCTTTCTTCCAGTTGATCGAGTCGGTTACTGAAGCTTGTGCATTTGTCACGTATTTCTCGTGTCATGGTTTTCATCTCTTTCATTTCGTTTATGACCTTCTCTGCATTAATTAGTCTAGCCGTCAATTCTTCCACTTTTTTTTCAAGATTTTTAGTTTCTTTGCGCTGGGTACGTAATTCCTCCTTTAGCTCTAAGAAATTTGATGGACTGAAGCCTTCTTCTCTCATCTCGTCAAAGTCATTTTCCGTCCAGCTTTGATCCGTTGCTGGCGATGAGCTGCGCTCCTTTGCCGGGGGAGATGTGCTCTTATTTTTTGAATTTCCAGCTTTTCTGCCCTGCTTTTTCCCCATCTTTGTGGTTTTATCTGCCTCTGGTCTTTGATGATGGTGATGTACTGATGGGGTTTTGGTGTAGGTGTCCTTCCTGTTTGATAGTTTTCCTTCTAACAGTCAGGACCCTCAGCTGTAGGTCCGTTGGAGATTGCTTGAGGTCCACTCCAGACCCTGTTTGCCTGGGTATCAGCAGCAGAGGCTGCAGAAGATAGAATATTTCTGAACAGCGAGTGTACCTGTCTGATTCTTGCTTTGGAAGCTTCCTCTCAGGGGTATACTCCACCCTGTGAGGTGTGGGGTGTCAGACTGCCCCTAGTGGGGGATGTCTCCCAGTTAGGCTACTCAGGGGTCAGGGACCCACTTGAGGAGGCAGTCTGTCCGTTCTCAGATCTCAGCCTCCGTGTTGGGAGATCCACTGCTCTCTTCAAAGCTGTCAGACAGAGTCGTTTGCGTCTGCAGAGTTTTCTGCTGCTTTGTTGTTGTTGTTGTTGTTGTTGTGTAGCTGTGCCCTGTCCCCAGAGGTGGAGTCTACAGAGACAGGCAGGTTTCCTTGAGCTGCTGTGAGCTCCACCCAGTTGGAGCTTCCCAGCAGCTTTGTTTACCTACTTAAGCCTCAGCAATGGCAGGCGCCCCTCCCCCAGCCTCGCTGCTGCCTTGCCGGTAGATCACAGACTGCTGTGCTAGCAATGAGGGAGGCTCCGTGGGCGTGGGACCCTCCCGGCCAGGTGTGGGATATGATCTCCTGGTGTGCCTGTTTGCTTAAAGCGCAATATTGGGGTGGGAGTTACCCGATTTTCCAGGTCAAACACCTTTTTTTATAAAGCAGAGGTGATCTAGAGATATCAGGACAAGAGATATTTAATGAGTTAAACTCCACATGGGGAGAAGCACTCAAGTTGGTAGCAATGGGATGTTGCCTTTCGGTAACCTCTAGGGTGAGGTTACTTCAGTTCCTGGGAAGCCCCAAGTGGGGGCTTATTGGCTAATCAAGCTCCTTATACCCCTGAGCATGCCATCCTGAAATATCATCGCATTTAGTGTGATTACAAAAACTGCCTTAATTAAGCCTCATCATCTGGATCTCACATCCAGATTGTGTGTACAACTTCTTAATACATTGCCAGCACATCGTGGCTACACACACCACAGGTTATATCACAGTGACCAGACAGATTCTGGCTTCTAGTAAATGACCAAATAGCTCCTATCAAACCCATCCTCCTTCAGATGTAACAACTATACACTCTGGACAATTTGTTTTTTAATTACATGCAAGTATTGACAAGTAACCCAAGGCAGGCAGAAACTGGAGGACGATCTACATTTAAAAGAAGAGACCAAAACTAGATGAGATTCCCATTTTTAAGACTTTGAACCACAGGGTAGGCCCCAATCAGTTCCCTGATGGGTGAACCTTACTGACTTGAAGACAAGAGGACAGAGTTCAGAGTTTCCACAGCAGCTGAAAATTGTGGGGATAAAATCTTGGAATGGAGACAGCCAGATAGGCAGGGTCCTGAATTCTGTGTATAAACTCTACCCAAATCTCTGGCCGACCTCTGAATTATGCACTCATGGGACAGTCTCCAAACAGTCTGTATAAGACTAAAAGAACTGACTAGAGACTTCAGTTGCTGCCTGCCACAAGGGACACAGAGCATGGAATTCGAGTTTAGTCACGTTAAATGCTGCTAAAACAAAAATGTCAATATTTTTCAGAGGGATATAATGGAATCCAGTTTCTCTAGAACATGTCCTGTGCAATATCCAGGAGACAAGTCAAAATGACTGAACATTGTTTGAGGAAAATCAAAATGATTGAACATGTTTCCTATGGGAAACAGGAAAATGTAACCTATACCAAAGAAAAAAGGCAATCAATGAAGACTGACCCTGAGATGACTGACATGTTAGAATTAGCAGACAGAAATTTTTAACCAGCTATTATAATGATTCCCAAGGACACAGAGGAAAATATGCTCGTAATGAATAGTGACCAGCTGTACTGCAACCATGTAAAGATGAGCAGCCTATAGAGGTGGGTGGCTGGTTCACAGTCTAGAAGATAGAAGAGACTGGGAGTGGCAAGCCTGGCCAGGACCTACAGTACCCACCAACACTATCTTAGTTCAGATTCTTACTGTTTTTCATGTAGACCATTAAAACAGTCTCAAAAATTGCCTCCCTGCTTCTGGTTACTATTTACTATGACCCCCCCCCCACCCAACACACACAGAGACCCTAAACACATCTACAGTGATTCCAGAATTACCTATTTGAACACAGGTTTAATTAGGACTTTACTGATTCCAAGTAACAGAAACACCATTTGGGCCAAAGAGTTAATTTACTGGAAGTTTCACATAATCATAAGTAGATGAGCGTCAAGGACAAGTACAATCAGAGACTCAAACATGAACAGGAATCTTTCAATTGCTCATCCTGTAAGTTCACTTCATTCTCTGAAACAAGTTTCCTCCCCGTGGCTGTAAAATGGGCCACCAGCAGTTTCTGGCCACATAATCTCCTAGCTGTGCCACAAAACCAAGAGGCAATATTTTCCCTCAATTAAATTTTTAAAATTCGAAGAAAAACATTCTGATTGTCCTGACCTAGACCACATGCCACACCTCAACCAATCAAATCAACTGTGGCCATGGAGACAGGTACTGTGATTGGAAGCTCTCACGAGCACTGAATGGCTGGACAGGAGAGGAGCAGCGCACCAGAGTCACAGAGGGGTTCATTTCCAGGGCAAAGGAAGGACTCTGGGAAAAGAAACTTTCAAATGATAAAGGTCTAACAGGTTTCCTGTGGTCACCACTTCAATTTGTGGCAATATCGTCCTCCATGCAAATGTCAGCGTCCTGGGATTTCTCTTACAGCAGAGACTTCTGTTGTTCCCCAATATCTGTTCTCCCCTTCCCCCTACCCAGTATTTTACTGCGTGAAACATAAATGCAATGACCAGAGGACAAGTGTCACATGGTGGAGACGATGGGACAGAAAGTCCATACGTTATTTTGGATGGCTAATAAGTCACAGCTGAACCTGATGCTAACTGACAACCCCCTCACTCCCCACATCTAATCAAGGCAAAACAACACTGAAGTTAAGAGTGTGGGTTACAGCCAAACCACTTGAGTTTGAATCTAGGCTCTGCCACTTACTAGTTCTGTTCAGCACATTACTTTATCTCTCTGTTCCTGCTTCCTTAGGCATTAAATGATGTTAATGTACCTCATAGGTTGGTTGTGAGAATCAAGATCATTCACGTAAGCACTTAGAACAGTGCTCAATGAGTATTAACTACCATTTTCAAGGCGTCTCAATTTTACCTACTAAAGATCTTGGAAGACAGTGTCTTCTTTCACAGCCCAAAAGTCACTTTACATCACTTCAATGAGCCATTGCCTCCTCCACAGCGTCCTCCACATTGCCTCAGCCTGAACTTTCTGAAACACCTTGATCTGACCATGTTACTCCTATTGGAAACCCCTCAATGATTCTTCCTTTCCTACAAAATAAAGCCTTAACTTCTTAGCCTGGTGACCAAGGTTCCTTGCATAAGGGCCCGAATGGCCTTTCTGGGCTCATCTCCTGCCACTCGTCCACGATGCCCCAAAGCCCAGTCACACTGAACCATTCTCTACCATCAACTTCCTACCTGCCTCTGAAGTACTAACAACTCCCGTGTTCCCTCCCTCCTTAACTCTTTCCTCTGTTGGCTGCTGTGGCACCACACCCTCCTGGTTTTCTTCCAATCGCCCTGGCTATTCTTTTTCCATCTTTCTCACAGGTTTCTCATTCTTCAGCCCATCTGTGTCAAGGTTCCCAGGTTCCATCCTTAGCCCACTTCCTGTTTCACTGCATGTCCTGCCCCGGAGTGATGGCATCCCCTGGCAAGTTTCTAAGCTCCACCGACAGCCTCATGATCCCCGGATTTTCACTCCTAACCTTTCCTGAGTTTTTGTTTCAAATATCCTGATATATCACACCCCCTGAATAGACACCTCAACTTCAGCATGTCCAAAACCAAACTCACGTTCCCCACCCCAAACCCACTTCCCCTCTTTACTCTGAACCTGCTGCTGGCACCACCATCACCCAAGACTGGAATTCTTCGATCTGCACATCTAAGAAATGACCAAATCCTAATTCATGTCCTCAATAACTCTCCAACCTGCCTTCTCTCTATACTCACTGCCACTGCTCTTGTTCTGGCCCAAATCCCCTCTAGCACAGACTCTGCCATAGTCACCTCCCTGCCTGCCTCCACTCACTCCTCCAATCCAATGGGCAACCTGTTACCCACCTCCAGCGAAAATCTCATCATGTCACTGCTCTGCTTGAAACTCTTCACTAGTTCCCACTGCTCCGTCAGACACAATTATTCTGTGCCTCATACTAGTTAAATATCTACTATTTACTGGAGCCTATGCTAAGTATGAGGAATGCTTGAAATGGCTGCTGCCTTTTAAGGAATTTACCATCTATCTGAGAAGACAGACATATAAATAACCACTAATAACATGATGTAATAAGTCCTGTGATAGACACACCAACAGAGTACTACAGGAGCACAAGACTTAGGGGTAGGAACCACATCTTCCTAATCTTTGTATCTCCAATATCTGATACCAAGTTTGATTAACTAGAGAATTTTATCTGAATACTGAAAGGATGTCCATCTCTGAGCCTCAGCTTCCCACTATATAAAATGGCTCACAACTCACATATCAAAGTATATAATTATGTATGTTACATATAACATACATACTATATACGTATATAATATGCACACATACGTATATAATATGCATAATATGCATGCATATTATATATGTATATATGTCTGATATAGTGCCAGAAGTCTCAAAATATGTCAGTTTTGCTTCTCCCCTCACCCCTTTAACTCCATCCATGGGAGGCATAGCAGAGGAAACAGCAGGTCAGTGATGTAAGAATTAGAAGCCCAACAACTGAAGAACTGGAAACAGCATCATTTCTGTCCTCTGGTAATGATAGAGTGGCTGCAGCACCAGGCAGCTCCAAAACAGCCTTGGGCAGGAACAGCAGTGCTCCAATACCATCAGAACAAAGGGAAAGAAATCACGACTTGAACTTTCGTGGACAGGAGAAAAAATCTGACGTGGACATAAACGTGGACTTCTAGATGGATAAGGGCTGCTCTTTTCCTCCACTACTTGAATCCTTCTGCAATATCGCCACCTGGTGGCTATCTAGCATCCCTTTACTTAATTCCCCAGTGCAGTTTGCTCTGAAAGCCCACTGCACTGTGAAAGTTCTGGAAGGGAACAGCCTAGCTCAGTGAACTGTTCTCGGAAATGCTCAGAGTTTATCATATTCTTCTCCATGTCCTGCAAAGTATCTTGTACTCAAGCTCTGTTATAGCACCTCTCATTGTATTACAATTGTTTACCTGCACACATTCATTCATGCACCCAACAAATTTATAAGTGTCGTGCCTAGGACAGGCAGAGACACAATGATAAACAAAACCAGTTGACCGCATAAACAAAGAATTAAACATGTACACACAGAATTAAAATAGCCATATTTCCAACCACTATAGAATAATTATTATAATATCTAACATTTGTTGAGCACTGAATACTGTATCTGTATTATCCCATTTAATGCTCACAACTCAGTGAGGTAAATAATATGATTATCCTCATGTTACAGATGAAGCAAAAGAGCAACAGAAAGGTTGGGTAAATTGTCCATAGTCACACAGCCAGGAAATGCTAGAGCTTGGATTCAAGCCTGCCCTGGGTCCAGAACCCATGCAATAGCTTAAAAAAAAAAAAAAAAAAAAAACCAACTACTGTCCCCATAACCCCGCCTCAATGCATGTTTGATGATTCAATAAATAAAAACCTTGTACCTCCAAAACTCAAGGAGATAAAAGTTCAGGTAGTAGAATCTCGTAGTAGGAGGTTAAGCTGATCAGGAACTTGACTCCATCCCTCTGAATCTCACCTAGCCCCTGGAAATATGCTCTGCTTGATCCCTGCCTCTACTGTAGCCCTGCACCCGCCAAGCCCCAAAGTGAGTGCTCCTCCTTTCATGTGTGAACAAACATAAACCTGAAAAAGCCAGTCCTTCAAGATGGATCTTGAGCAGCTCACTGGGCCTAAATGTATAATAAAGCCAACAAGCCGTTTTACTGACTAGGGGTCACACACATACTCTGAGGTCCCTGAAAACCAGCACTCTTGTATTTCAGACTTTCAGCGCTTCCCTGAACCAACCAATCATTGGCTCATCTGACTCAGCCAATCAGAGCTCAGCTGTGTTGACCAATCAGGGCTCAGCTATATGGACCAACCAGAACTCAGCTGCATTGACCAATCAGAACTAACCATGCTTCAATCCTTCGTTATAAATGTACTATTGTTTTACACTGGAGGCTGAGACTCCTGAGTTTGCAAACAGTTCACTGGAACAGAGTCTCTTTCCTCCAGTCTCCTTTTCAGACCTTTTGTTCACAGATGTTCTGTCTCAAATATAGCCCCAAAAAAACAAAACAAAAAAACAAAACAAAAAACCAAAACAAAACAAAAAACACTCCATATGATCCTTCCTAACATGATAGAGACTGTTGGCATTTTCAAGATGCTACCAAATTCTAAAAGTGAACAGAACAGAAATAAATTTCAGAAAGCATTCAAAAACAGTTTCTATTTTGACCACACTCACACGGTTTTTAGGCTTTGTGCATTTGATATTTGGATTTATGGCTAGACTCAGAGATTTAAAATGTGGCTGCCCACCAGCCAGCATAGTGGCTCACGCCTGTAATCCCAGCACTTTGGGAGGCTGAGGCAGGAAGATCGCTTGAGGCCAGGAGTTTGAGACCAGCCTGAGTAACATAGGGAGACAGCATCTCTAGAAAAAAATACAAAATTTAGCTGGGCATGGTGGCGTGCCTGTACTTTCAGTTACTGGGGAGGCTGAAGTGTGAGGATCACTTAAGCCCATGAGGCAGAGGTTGTGAAAAAGGAAAAGTTCTCTTGTCCCCCTTGCAGGGTGTGCAATGTGGGGTATAGCTCACTTATTCAGTGCCCCGCTGCTCAAACCTCTATGGGAGCATACGGATGGGCAGGGAGCCCCATAGCAGTGTCTAGGGGTGAATGTTTACAGCTGAAGCCCCAATGGGCGTGTGTTACAGGGTGTTCTTTTAGTTTAGCTGCCCGTAGGCAGCTTGCATTAGCTCAATTAGACCCCTACCTTATCGCAAGGACAGAGAGCTTTCTGTATCCTGGAGTTCTTGCCTTGGTGTACTGGAGGAATCAGATCACACGTGGGCTTGGAGAATGAGTTCAAGATTTTATTAAGTGGAAGTAGCTCTCAGTAGATGGGGGAACCAGAAGGGAGATGGCTTTCCTCTGGAGTCAGGCTGCTCACGACCCAGGCTTTTTTCTGACTGCCCTAGCCAAACTCCATGTCGTTCTGCCGGTCGATGGCCTCCCAGTGTGCTGGTACCTATCAGTGCATTCATCTCCACATCCAGCCACCTGTGTGTTCCTCCACTGATGTGCTCCTCTCAAAGCTCAGCCACATGTGTGTCTGCCTGCTGGTGTCTTGGGGTTTTCATAGGCACAGGATGGTGGTATGGCAGGCCAGGATGGTCTTGGGAAATGCAACATTTGGGCAGGAAAACAAAAATGCCTGTCCTCATCTAGGTCCATGGGCATAGGCCCGGGGATAGAGCCCTAGCCAGGGACCACACTCTTGCCTCCTTCCATATCATTGAAAGGGATCATGCTCTTCCCTTCCCAGTACTTCCCTTTCCCCTTCCATATCAGTTGCAGTGAGCTGAAATGGTACCACTGCACTCCAGCCTGGGTGAGAGAGTAAGACCCTGTCTCAAAAATAAAAATTGGCTGAGCGCAGTGGCTCACTCCTGTAATCCCAGCACTCTGGGAGACCGAGCCCAGTGAATCACTTGAGGCCAGGAGTTCAACACCAGCTTGGCCAACATGGTAAAACCCCATCTCTACTAAAAATACAAAATTAGCTGGGCATGGTGGCGCATGCCTGTAATCCCAGCTATTTGTGAGGCTGAGGCAGGGGAATCGCTAGAACCTGGGAGGCGGAGGTTGCAGTGAGCCAAGATTGCACCACTGCACTCCAGCCTAAGCAACAGAGCGAGAAACTCCATCTCAAAAAAAATAAATATAGGCCGGGCACGGTGGCTCATGCCTGTAATCCCAGCACTTTGAGAGGCCAAGGCAGACAGATCACAAGGTCAAGAGATCGAGACCATCCTGGCCAACATGGCAAAACCCCATCTCTACTAAAAATACAAAAATTAGCTGGGTGTGGTGGTGTGCGCTTGTAGTCCCAGCTACTTGGGAGACTGAAGCAGGAGAATCACTTGAACCCAGGAGGCGGAGGTTGCAGTGAGCCAAGATTGTATCACTGCACTCCAGCCTGGTGACAGAGCAAGACTCCGTCTCAATAAATAAACAAACACACAAATAAATAAAATAAAAATAAAATAAAATGGCTTTTAGTAAATACTCTGTGCAAGACATTGTGCATTGAACTACTGATGCATTCTCTCATTTAAACTTCTCACCAAACCTGTGAAGCAGGTAGATATTCCCATTCTACAAAGATAACAGGACCAAAGAGATAAAGTAAGTTTCCCAGGGTCACACAGCCAATAAGCAGAAGATCTGGCATTTGAACTTAAGTTGTCTGACATCAGGTCTTGAATTTTTTATGACTACGATATACAGCCTCCTCTCCTTATTTATTTATTTATTTTGAGACAGAGTCTCACTCTGTTACCCAGGCTGGAGTGCAGTAGTGGGATCAAGGCTCAGCGCAGCCTGGACCTCCCGATCTCAAGAAGCAATCTTCCCACCTCAGCCTCCCAAGCAGCTAGGACTACAGGCATGTGCCACCACACCCTGATAATTTCTGTCTTTTTTGTAGAGACAGGATTCCGGTGTTTTTTGTTGTTGTTGTTGTTTTTTGTGGGTAGGGATCACAGAATAGTTTCTGGCTTTCCTCCAGGGATAAGCCTGGGTTTTATTCTTGCATTAGCCCAGTGAGGGGAAATAATTACGTATAATCTTCATGGCTTGTGTTAAATTTAACTACTTCTTACTCACCACCTATTTTCTTCAACTTATCAGCTCTTGCTCACTCTGTAGGACTAGGTCAAAACTCATAGCTCCTGCAGGAAGCCTTCCCTGGTCTCTCCAATTACCCCCTTTAACATTGGTCTCTCCCAAATTCATTCTAAAGGAGAGGTACAAGTCTAATAAATTTTCTGGGGAATACCATAAACAGCAGAGGAAATTGGCAGTCCATCTCTGGGGGGGAAAAAATGAGCTCAAACGTATCTCCAGATGTTTTCATATGTCTATGAGCACAGAAACAGTCTGACAGGGACAAAAACAACATGGTCTCACTGGCTGCCTATAGTTCTCACCCACTGGCCTGCTCGTGAATACAGCCCGGCCTCCACCCAGGACAGTCTTTTAGAGTCCTGAAGAGACAGGAGAAGGCCACCTTAAGCATTTTGTTGCTCAGTCCAAATCCTGCCCACCGCTAAGAAGTTCTGACCCAAATATATACATATATCAAGATTATTATTTCATATGGAGATCTGATTATGGCCCAGGCAAAACAGAAACCTATGAGTAGGGACTTTCAGAATAGCCGAGTAAGACCCTCCAAAAAATCTGCTCCTCAAATCAGTGATGAGAATATTGGCAAAATTGTTAAAATCAAGTTTTTCAGTATGCTGGAAATTATCCAAAAGCTTGCAGCAATCTAAGGAGCATTTATTCAAGAAAACAACTGAATCTTGGCAAAAACACTGATCTTTGTGGCCTTTTAACTTGCTCTATTCACATCCCCTGCTCTACTGCTCAGTGATGGCCTTGAAAACCAGAAGCCTTGCAATTGCAGTAAGCTGTGAATTCCAGCTGCTGGGACAACTGGATATGCGTCTGGAAAACAAAGCTGGGCTCCTACTTTATACTACATGCCAAACTTACCTGAAAACAAAACAAAGGCATAGGAAAGAAAAATATAAAACTCCTAGAAAACACAGGTGTAAATCTTCAAAACCTTAGACATTCACATGAATTTTTACAATAAAAGAAGTGACTGAGACATGTTGTACCTTGGCCCATAACCATGTGGTCATTTGGTAGCCATACTCAACATTTATAACCAGTATCTCTGAATGCTCACTGATTAAACAATTCCAACAGTACAAGGACTTCTACTTCTCTTTTTTTCCAGACAGGGTCTCACTCTGTCACCCAGGCTGGAATGATCACAGCTCACTGCAGTCTCCACCTCCTTGGCTCAAGCGATCCTCCCACCTCAGCCTCCTGAGTAGCTGGGACCACAGGCATGCACCACCACGCCTGGCTAATTTTTGAATTTTCTGTAGAGATGGGGTTTCACCATTGTTGCCAGGCTGGTCTCATACTGGGCTCAAGCGACCCACCTGCTTTGGCCTCCCAAATTGCTGGGATTACAAGTGTGAGCCACCACACCCAGCCCTAGAACTTCCATTCTTACCTACAGATAGAATAGGTTACCCAGCAAAAATTACTGATGCATATAAAATCTAAAATGTGGCCACATACGGAGACTTTAAAAGTGAACCAGCATTCTCACTACTATGTCTTTTAAAAGAAAAAGTGTTCAGGATCGGCCTGGGCAACATGGTTAAACCCTGTCTATACAAAAAACACAAAAATTAGCTGGGCATGGTGGCAGTCTCCCGTAGTCCCAGCTATTTGGGAGGCTGAGGTGGGAGGATTGTTTGAGCCTGGGAGTCGAGGCTGCAGTGAGCCATGATCTCACCGTTGCACTCCAACTGTCAACACAGTGGGACCCTGTTTCAAAAAAAGTGAACCAGATTCTGCCAGATTAAAAGAATGAAACTTCCATACATGTCATTGGAAATAACATTGTGTTTTCATCTCACACAATGAGACAGAGGTGAGCAAATGTCCTTTCAATCTCTGATAACTAGGTACTATTATCAAGGAAGACTGAACAGCTAAACGTCTTCACAGTTTCAACACTAATGGCAGCCATGTGTCATATGTTAAACACCTCAAATAAGATATACTGAGGCAAACATTCACATAACCACAGCAAAGTAGAAATTGTTTTTTATAAACAACTCAAGATAATTGGCTGAAAATGATTAGTGAGACTTCCTCAAAGGCTCGTCAGCATAGGCAACTACAATATTAAATCTTGTTACTCTGATTTCCGGCAAGATGGCCAAATAGGAAAAGCTCTGGTCTGCAGCTCCCAGCGAGACCGAGGCAGAAGGCGGGTGATTTCTCGAGGTCAGGAGATGGAGACCATTCTGGCTAACATGGTGAAACTCTGTCTCTACTAAAAATACAAAAAACAATTAGCTGGGCATGGTGGCGAGCGCCTGCAGTCCCAGCTACTCGGGAGGCTGAGGCAGCAGAATGGCGTCAACCTGGGAGGCGGAACTTGCAGTGAGCCGAGATGGGCCACTGCACTCCAGCCTGAGTGACAGAGCGAGACTCCATCTCAAAAACAAACAAACAAACAAAACAGAAAGTGGGTGATTTCTGCATTTCCAACTGAGGCAAACAGGGTCTGGAGCAGACCTCCAGCAAACTCCAACTGACTTATTACAAGGAAAACTAACAAAGAAAGGAATTCCATCAACATCAACAAAAAGGACGTTGACACCAAAACCTCATCCATAGGTCACGAACATCAAAGACCAAAGGTAGACAAAACCACAAAGATGGGGAGAAACCAGTGCAGAAAGGCTGAAAATTCCAAAAACCAGAATGCCTCTTTTCCTTCAAAGGATCACAACTCCTCATCAGCAGGGAACGAAAGTGGACAGAGAATGAGTTTGACGAACTGACAGAAGTAGGCTTCAGAAGGTGGGTAATAACAAACTCCTCCAAGCTAAAGGAGCATGTTCTAACCCAATGCAAGGAAGCTAAGAACCTTGAGAAAAGGTTAGACGAATGGCTAAATAGAATAACCAGTGTAGAGAAGAACATAAATGACCTGATGGAGCTGAAAAACACAGCACAAGAACTTCGTGAAGCATACACAAGTTTCAATAGCCAAATCAAGAGGAAGAAAGGATATCAGTGATTGAAGATCAACTTAATGAAATGAAGTAAGAAGACAAGATTAGAGAAAAAAGAGTGAAAAGAAAAGAACAAACCCTCCAAGAAATATGGGACTATGTGAAAAGACCAAATCTACGTTTGACTGGTGTACCTGAAAGTGACAGGGAGAATGGAACCAAGTTGGAAAACACTCTTCAGGATATTATCCAGGAGAACTTCCCCAACGTAGCAAGGCAGGCCAACATTCAAATTCAGGAAATACAGAGAACACCACAGAGATATTCCTCAAGAAGAGCAACCCCAAGACACATATCATCAGATTCACCAAGGTTGAAATGAAAGAAAAAATGTTAAGGGCAGTCAGAGAGAAAGGTCGAATTACCCACAAAGGGAAGCCCATCAGATTAACAGCAGAACAGCCAGAAGAGAGTGGGGGCCAATATTCAACATTCTTAAAGAAAAGACTTTTCAGGCCGGGCGCGGTGGCTCAAGCCTGTAATCCCAGCACTTTGGGAGGCCGAGACGGGCGGATCACGAGGTCAGGAGATCGAGACCATCCTGGCTAACACGGTGAAACCCCGTCTCTACTAAAAAATAAAAAAAACTCGCCGGGTGAGGTGGCGGGTGCCTGTAGTCCCAGCTACTCGGGAGGCTGAGGCAGGAGAATGGCGTAAACTCGGGAGGCGGAGCTTGCAGTGAGCTGAGATCCGGCCACTGCACTCCAGGCCGGGCGACAGAGCGAGACTCTGTCTCAAAAAAATAAATAAATAAATAAATAAAAAAGAAAAGACTTCAACCCAGAATTTCACATCCAGCCAAACTAAGCTTCGTATGTGAAGGAGAAATAAAAGCCTTTACAGACAAGCAAATGCTGAGAGATTTTGTCACCATCAGGCCTGCCTTACAAGAGCTCCTGAAGGAAGCACTAAACATGGAAAGGAAAAACCAGTAGCAGCCACTGCAAAAACATGCCAAATTGTAAAGACCATGACGCTATGAAGAAACTGCATCAACTAACGGGCAGAATAACCAGCTAGCATCATAATGACAGGATAAAATTCACATATAACAATATTAACCTTGAATGTAAATGGGCTACATGCCCAAATTAAAAGACACAGACTGGCAAATTGGATAAAGAGTCAAGACCCATCAGTGTGCTGTATTCTGGAGACCCATCTAATGTGCAACGACACACATAGGCTCAAAATAAAGGGATGGAGGAAGATCTACCAAGCAAATGGAAAGCAAAAAAAGCAGGGGTTGCAATCCTAGTCTCTGATAAAACAGACCTTAAACAGTGGAGGTCCACTCCAGACCCTGTTTGCCTCAGTTGGAAATGCAGACATCACTGGCCTTCTGCGTCAATCTCGCTGGGAGTTGCAGACCAGAGCTGTTCCTATTCAGCCATCTTGCTGGAAATCAGAGTAACAAGATTTAATATTGTAGTTGCCTATGATGACAAGCCTTTGAGGAAGTCTCACTAACCATTTTGAGCCAATTATCTTGAGTTGTTTACAAAACGATCAAAAGAGACAAACAAGGCCATTACATAATGGTAAAGGGATCAATGCAACAAATATATCCTAAATATACATGCACCCAATACAGGAGCACCTAGATTCATAAAGCAAATTCTTAGAGACCTACAAAGAGATTTAGACTCTGACACAATAATAGTGGGAGACTTTAACACCCCATTGTCAATATTAGACAGATCAACGAGACAGAAAATTAACAAGGATATCCAGGACTTGAACTCAGCTCTGGACCAAGCAGACCTAACAGACATCTACAGAACTCTTCACCCCAAATCAACAGAATATACATTCTTCTCAGCACCGCATTGCATGTATTCTAAGATTGACCACATAATTGGAAGTAAAACACTCCTCAGCAAATGTAAAACAGCAGAAATCACAACAAACTGTCTCTCAGACCACAGTGCAATCAAATTATAAGTCAGGATTAAGAAACTCACTTAAAACTGCACAAATACATGGCAACTGAACAATCTGCTCCTGAATGACTACCAGGCAAATAACAAAATGAGGCAGAAATAAAGATGTTCTTTGAAACCAATGAGAACAAAGACATAACGTATCAGAATCTCTGGGGCACTTTAAAGCAATGTGTAGAGGGAAATTTATAGCACTAAATGCCTACAAGAGAAAGCAGGAAGATTAAAATCAACACCCTAATATCACAATTAAAAGAACTAGAGAAGCAAGAACAAACAAATTCAAAAGCTAGCAGAAGACAAGAAATAACTAAGATCAGAGCAGAACTGAAGGAGACAGAGACACGAAAAACCCTTCAAAAACAATCAATGAACCCAGGAGCTGGTTTTTTGAAAAGATTAAACAGAATAGATAGACCACTAGCCAGACTAATAAAGAAGAAAAGAGAGAAGAATCAAATAGACACAATAAAAAATGATAAACGGGATATCACCACCAATCCCACAGAACTACAAACTACCATCAGAGAATACTATAAACACCTCGATGCAAATAAACTAGAAAATCTAGAAGAAATGGATGAATTCCTGCACATATACACCCTCCCAAGACCAAACCAGGAAGAAGTAGAATCTCTGAGTAGACCAATAACAGGTTCTGAAATTGAGGCAGTAATTAATAGCCTACCACCCAAAAAAAGTCCAGGACCAGACGGATTCACAGCCGAATTCTACCGGAAGTACAAAGAGGAGCTGGTACCATTCCTTCTGAAACTATTCTAAACAATAGAAAAAGAGGGAATCCTGCCTAACTCATTTTATGAGGCCAGCATCATCCTGATACCAAAACCTGGCAGAGACACAACAAAAAGAGAATTTCAGACCAATATCCCTGATGAACATCAATGTGAAAATCCTCAATAAAATACTGGCATACCGAATCCAGCAGCACATCAAAAAGCTTATCCACCACGAGCAACTCAGCTTCATCCCTGAGATGCAAGGCTGGTTCAACATATGCAAATCAATAAACATAATCAATCACATAAACAGAACAAATGACAAAAACCACGATTATCTCAACAGATGCAGAAAAGGCCTTCGACGAAATTCAACAGCCCTTCACGCTAAAAACTCTCAATAAACTAGGTATTGATGGAACGTATCTCAAAATAATAAGAGCTATTTATGACAAACCCACAGCCAATATCACACTGACTGGGCAAAAACTGGAAGCATTCCCTTTGAAAACCAGCACAAGACAAGGATGACCTCTTTAACCACTCCTATTCAACTTAGTATTGGAAGTTCTGGCTAGGGCAATCAGGCAAGAGAAAGAAATAAAGGGTATTCAATTAGGAAAAGAAGAAGTTAAATTGTCTCTGTTTGCAAATGACATGATTGTATATTTAGAAAGCTCCATCTCTCAGCCCAAAATCTCCTTAAGCTGATAAGAAACTTCTACGAAGTCTCAGGATACAAAATCAATGTGCAAAAATCACAAGCATTCCTATACACCAATAACAGACAGAGAGCCAAATCATAAGTGAACTCCCATTCAATTCACAGATGCTACAAAGAAAATAAAATACCTAGGAATCCAAATTTCAAGGAATGTGAAGGACCTCTTCAAGGAGAACTACAAACCACTGCTCAACGAAATAAAAGAAGACACAAACAAATGGAAGAAGATTCCATGCTCATGGGTAGGAAGAATCAATATCGTGAAAATGACCATACTGACCAGAGTAATTCATAGATTCAATGCTATCCCCATCAAACTACCACTGACTTTCTTCACAGAAATGGAAAAAAACTACTTTAAAGTTCATATGGAACCAAAAAAGAGTCCACATAGCCAAGACAAACCTAAGCAAAAAGAACAAAGCTGGAGGCATCACGCTACCTGACTTCAAACTATACTACAAGGCTACAGTAACCAAAACAGCATGGTTCTGTACCAAAACAGAAAGATAGACCAATGGAACAGAACGGAGGCCTCAGAAATAACACCACACATCTACAACCATCTGATCTTTGACAAACCTGACAAAAACAAGAAATGGGGAAAGGATTCCCTATTTAATAAATGGTGTTAGGAAAACTGGCTAGCCACATGCAGAAAGCGGAAGCTGGAATCTTTCCTTACGCCTTATATAAAAATTAATTCAAGGTGGATTAAAGACTTAAACGTGAGACCTAAAACCATGAAAACCCTAGAAGAAAACCTAGGCAATACCATTCAGGGCATAGGGATGGGCAAAGACTTCATGACTAAAACACCAAAAGTAGTGGCAACAAAGGCCAAAATAGACAAATAGGATCTAATTAAACTAAAGAGCTACCACACAGCAAAAGAAACTATCAGCAGTGAACAGGCAACCTACAGAATGGGAGAAAATTTTTGCAATCTACCCATCTGACAAAGGGTTAATATCGAGAATCTACAAAGAACTTAAATTTACAAGAAAAAATCGAACAACTCCGCCAAAAAATGGGCAAAGGATACGAACAGACATTTCTCAAAAGAAGACATTTATGTAGCCAACAAACTTATGAAGAAATGCTCATCATCACTGGTCATTAGAGCAATGCAAATCAAAACTACAATGAGATACCATCTCATGCCAGTTAGAATGGCGATCATTAAAAAGTCAGGAAACAACAGATGCTGGAGAGGATGTGGAGAAATAGGAATGCTTTTACACTGTTGGTGGGAGTGTAAATTAGTGCAACCACTGTGGAAGACAGTGTGGTGATTCCTCAAGGATCTAGAACCGGAAATAACATTTGACCCAGCAATCCCATTACTGGGTATATACCCAAAGGATAATAAATCATTCTACTATAAAGACACATGCACATGTATGTTTACTGCAGCACTATCCACAATAGCAAAGTCTTGGAACCAACCCAAATGCCCATCAATGACAGACTGGATAAAGAAAATATGGCACATATACACCATGGAATACTATGCAGCCATAAAAAGGATGAGTTCATGCCCTTTGCAGGGACATGGATGAAACTGGAAACCATCATTCTCAGCAAAGTAACACAAGGAGAAAAAAACCAAACACCACATGTTCTCACTCATAAATAGGAGTTGAACAATGACAACACATGGACACAGGGAGGGGAACATCACACGCTGGGGCCTGTCAGGGGGTTGGGGGCTGGGGGAGGGACAGCATTAGGAGAAATACCTAATGCAAATGATGAGTTGATGGGTGCAGCAAACCAACATGTCACATGTATACCTATGTAACAAACCTGCACGTTGTGCACATGTACCCCAGAACTTAAAGTATAATAACAAAAAAAGAAAAAAAATCTTGTTACTCACTGAATAGTTGGCCAATGTTAATATTATTACTACTTTTTACTTACAAAAAACTCCACACACTTCTGTTAGTTTTAATCAAGATGTTCAGTTAAAAAATAAATAGTTCAAGATCTTACTTTAAAAGGAGGCACAATTATCTATGGATTTTTCATTTATCCACAGCAATTTCATTTAGCATAATGGATAAATTCTCTTTCCATTTTCTCCTCTACTGTCCACTCTGAAGTCTCTGGGATCAAAGCACCCCTCATCAGCAGCAAAGCAAAATGCTTTGTGTACCAGCCTGTTTCTTCTCTACTGACTATTTGCCTTCCTTGCTCCTTTTACTTCAATCCTTTTATGTTAACCAAGCTCCCCACCTCTGTTTGAATTACTATTGCTTCATAATAAACCAATCCAAATTTAGTGGCATTAAACAATCATTTTACTTTGTTCTAGGATTCTGTGGTTTAAGAATTGAGACATCATGGAACAGAGACAGCTTGTTTCTACTTCATGACGTCTGGGGCCTCCGCTGGGAAAACCAGAAGGCTGGGGGCCATAATCATTTAGGAGTTTTCATTTATAGGCTACTGGTAAATGTTGGCTATTAGCTGGAACCTCAGCTAGGGCTGTTGATCAGAGGACCTATAGGTGGCCTTACCATAGGCCTGGGCCTTCTAACAGTACGGCAGCCTCAGGGTAATCAGACTTTGTACACGGCAGCTCAGGGCTGTAACGGTGAATGTCACTGCACATGAGCCAGAAGCTACACTGCCTCTTATAACCTAGCCTCAGAAGTCACAGTCTCACTGCCCCCTATTCTATTGGTTAATATAATCAAAGTCTGCCCAGATTGAAAAGAGAGGAGATATTTGACCCTACTTCTCAATGGAAGGTTGGCAAAGTCACATTACAGAAGAGAGTATGGGATGAGAGGTACTATGGTGGTCATCTCTGAAAAATACAATCTGCCACTTTCTCCCATGTACTTCTCATGCTTAAGTATACTTTGATCTGATTTTTTAGGGAAAAACCACCTCGGAGACTAATACTTTAACTGAGGCTCATGGTAACCAGAGGGCTCGGCACAGTGGCTCATGCCTGTAATCCCAGCACTTTGGGAGGCCAAGGTGGAAGGATCGCTTGAGGTCAGGAGTTCGAGACCAGTCTGGCCAAGATGGCAAAACCCCATCTTCACTAAAAATACAAAAATTAGCTGGGCGTAGTGGCACACATCTGTAGTCCCAGCTACTTGGGAGGCTGAGGCAGGAGGATCACCTGAACCCAGGAGGCGGAGGCTGCAGTAAGCCAAGATCGCACCACTGCACTCTAGTCTGGGTGACAGAGCAAGACTCCATCTCAAAAAAAAAAAAAAAAAAAGATAACCAAATGCTTTCACCCACATCCAGCCCCAAGCTTTCCTGTTCAGCATAGCTGACTATTTATCTACTATAAATGGCCAGGAAATCTGGCCTCCAATAAGCTGTTGGACTCAGCACTGATCACTCTGGAGGAAAAAAAGCAGCCACTGACATGTGGCAACTGGCCTGGCACTCGAAGCTGGGCCTTGGTGTTCTCCCGATGCACATAACAATTTCTAAACTGCCACTATCAGACAAGGCCACTATGTGACCACAGTGACCAAGAAAAAAGCAAGACCACCTCGTAATTGTATCTGAAGAAACAAAACATGAACTTTGACCAGGCCATAAAAATGACCAAACACTCTGCTATCCTGGTTAACAGTGACTGTTGCTACTTTACCAATTAGCCTCCTTCTGGATAAGATTCATTAAGATACCAAATCATAGAATTATTCCCATTTCCTAACAGAGTCCAATCCAGGGCAAAGCCTCACTTATTTAAATCTTGCCCAAATTCACCTAACACAGATTCAAATCCCATAATAAGTCCTTGCTGACACCCTCCAACAGAGAAGCACCATAGCACCCATGGTGTGTGCTCTCCCTCCATGTAATGCACTGAGCAATCAACCCAACCTGTTCAACCACAGGTGTGTTCCTGGTGGTCTTGGGCTAGAGGGCACTGACAACTCCTCTAAGGACCTTGCATAATAAAACTCATTTCTAGCAGAGGTCACTTCCCATCCCCTGAATTCTAGCTTTCAGTCAGACTTTCGATTTGGCTCTTTTACACTGCAGTTTTGGCAGACAATTATATAAACTCCTTAGACTGCCAGAAGCTATTAAATTGCCCCTAAAGTTTTATATATGTGTGTATATACACACACACACACACGTCTTAAATATATGTGTATATGAGATCTGGTCCCCCAGGTTTCCTCCTTATCACCTTATCAAGTACAGAAAGGTTATTCCAATAACAGTGGCAACAGCTGCCCTGTCCCCAGCATAGTCACAGGACCTAAAGGAAATATGGCTTCACACACAGAGTGCTTAAGCCTCTGCTTTGGGAAAACCAATAGGTAGGCACAGGACATCTCAGTTGCAGATCCCAGATTCACAATCCTATTTCTGCCACCTCCTCCTCCTCCTCCTCCTCCTCCTCCTCCTCCTCCTCCTCCTAGTGTATTCTTCATTTTTATCCTAATCTTATTTTGCAAAGAAAAAACGTGACAATATCATCACCCTTTTCCTCCTTTCCTTTATAGTTCTCATTTGCTTGATGCAAGGACTCTTACCCTCAGAAAAACCGTTCCAAAGAAAACACTGACCTCCATAACCTAGTAGTTCAGTGCCAGAACAGAATCCCCACCCAACTTCAGGTCAGAGACACATACTGATTTCAAGTTTAGTTTAAGGAATCAGCTGTAGCACACAGAAAATATGGACTGGAAACAATCCCATCTGAACTTGAATTCTGGAGTAATCGTGTTTGCTGCTTTGACACTCTTGACCCAAAATTCTCCTTCACAACCATCTGTAAACTCTCAGGGTCCCTGAGATACTGCATGTTCATGCAACAAAATTAAATCATTACTACTCGGGCATCATTTAGGAAATGGAGCTGCAGAGTTCAAACTTACATAGGTTTGTTTTATCTCCTCACATTTCACGGAAAATAACACTGCCTGTAAGACTAGGTGTGGATTTAGACAGAGATGAGGACTAGCGTGGAGGGGCAGGGTAAGTGCACAAGCATGAAGTGAGAGGCTCACCAATCACGTGGAAAATCTGATTAATTTTCAGGAGTCATATGTGGTTGTCTTGCTGACTCCTTTGGAATATGGATATGATAGAGAACAGATTTCTTTTCTTTTTTCTTTCTTTTTTTTTTTTTTTTTGAGATGGCGATCCATTCTTGTCGCCCAGGCTGGAGTGCAATGGCACGATCTCGGCTCACTGCAACCACCTCCGCCTCCCAGGTTCAAGCGATTCTCCTGCCTCAGCCTCCCAAGTAGCTGGGACTACAGGCGCGCACCACCACACCCAGCTAATTTTTGTATTTTCAGTAGAGACGGGGTTTTGCCATATTGGCCAGGATGGTCTCGATCTCCTGACCTTGTGATCTGCCTGCCTTGGCCTCTCAAAGTGCTGGGATTACAGGCGTGAGCCACCACTCCCAGTCTAGGAACAGATTTCTGAAACATCCAAGGCACTGGCCATCCTAGCACCTTGCTGGCCCCTACAAACACTCACAATAGACTCAGGCCAGTTTGTATGGACTTTTTGGTTGTCTTTTTATGTGTGTCTGAGTGTTTGGTTTGGGGTTTCACTTATTTTGTTTTGTAACTGGCCTAGCAAGATTTGGGATGAAGCATTGACTAGAGTCTAGAATGATCAGTGAAATTTCTGAAAATGTGTCCTAGCCTTTTTCAGGGTCATGGAAGGGGGTTTGAACAGGAGGTATAACTGTGGACTGCCACCCTACAGGAGTCTGTTTAGGGCCAACCCCTAAAGGAAGGCTTCAAATTAATCTGTAACACAATGAGATTTCTGATTCTGTGTTCTAGAGTAAATAAAATGATTACAGTCACACCTTGCAAAGCAACAGGAATATATTCTGAGAAATGCATCATTAGGCAATTTCATTGTGAGAACATCATAGACAGTACTTACACAAACCTAGAGTGTGTGTGTGTATATATACATATTTTTTTCTCATATGAAAAACAAAATGTCCCAGTACCAATAATGAACATCAATCATTACCCCAACTGATCTGCAAGGCCAGTATCAAGTGCTGTATATCAGGTTTCTATATATGCTCCATTATAATCTCATGGGACTACCATCATATATGTGGTCCATCGTTGACCAAAATGCCACTATGCAATGAATGACTGTATTTCTTCTAAAGGGAGGGTTTTATTGGTTGGGGGGAACTACCTACCAATTCTGACTTCTTACACTAATCTTTCTCTGTCAATTAGCTTGTCACATTGTCTTTTTAATTTTTAACCTCAAATATAATTTATTACCAGAAATTAGGAACACTTCATTTTTTGTTGTTGACATAGTGGAGGTGTGAATTCCACTGTAAACAACTACTTGAATATATAAAAACCAGCAAGGGATTTGAATAGAAAACAGCTACTTTGTGTTTTTAACCAATTTATGGTATAAGTCACTGTGACAACTACAATGGAGAAAAACAATTCGCTTTGTTTAGTTCAGGAAGATGATCTTTGCTCGACCATTCAAAACACACAAGCAACAAAAACACATCCATTTTATTAAAGACTTAAATATATGACCTGAGACCATAACACTACAAGAAGGAAACCTAGGGAAGAAACTACAGGACACTGGTGGGCGATGAATTTGGGGGTTTGACCCCAAAAGCTCAAATAACAAAAGCAAAACTAGACAAATGAGATTATATCAAACTAAAATGCTTCTGCACAGCAAAGAAAACAATTAACAGAGTGGAGAGACAGCCTACAGATTGGGAGAAAATATTTGCAAGCCCTACTTCTAATAAGAGGTTAATGTCCAAAATATATAAGGAACTCAAACAATTCAATAGCAAAAAGACAAATAACCTGATTAACAAATGGACAAAGGACCTGAATAGACGTTTCTCAAATGAAGACACACAAATGGCCAACAGGCATAAGAAAAAATGCTCAACATCACTAATTGCTAGTGACATGCAAATTAAAATCACAGTGATATATTACCTCACACCTTTCGGAATGGCTATTATCAAAAAGATGAAAGATAACAGGCCAGGATATGGAGAAAAGGCAACCCTATACATTATTGGTGGGAATATAAATTAGTACAGCCATTATGGAAAACTGCATGGAGGTTCCTCAAAAAATTAAAAATAGAATTATCATATGATCCAGCAATCCCACTTCTGAGTATATATACAAAGAATTTGAAATCAGTATGTCGAAGAGATATCTGCACTCTCATGTTCATTGCAGGATTTATCACAATAGCCAAGTTATGGGATCATCCTAAGTATCCATCAGTGGATGAACAGATAAAGCAAATGTGCTATACATACACAATGGAATACTATTCAATCTTCAAAAATCAGGAAAATCTGTCCATTGATGAGCCTGGAGGATATTATGCTAAGTGAAATAAGCCAGGCACAGAAAGACAAATACTTCATGTTCTCACTTGTATGTGGAATCTAAAACAATGGAACCTACAGAAGCAGGTAATAGAATAGTGGTGATAATTCAAAATTTCATATTGCAAAATAGCTAAGAGTACATTTCAAATGTTAACACCACAAAAAAAACTATTAAGTTCCATGTTGAGTCATTTTTGTGTAAAAAAAGATAAATATTTTAGGTGATGAATATGTTATTTAGCTTGATTTAATCATTCTACACTGTACACATATAATACCACTTTGAACTCCATAAATGTATACAATTTGTTAATATACAATAAAATTATACAAACATAAAAATAAAAAGATTTTCTAAGCAGTGTCAAGTAAGTCAATTTTATTTCATATCTACTGTGTCTGAATTCAGACATGCCTGACCTTTAGGAGTGTGCCTAGCCTTCCCTATGGGAGATTTTTCTTTTTTTCTTTTTTTGAGACAGAGTCTCGCTCTGTCGCCCAGGCTGGCAAGCAGTGGCGCAATCTTGGCTCACTGCAACCTATGCCTCCCGAGTTCTAAGGGATTCCAGGAGATATTCTTTCAGATTTATTGTCAGTTCCGTTTGGACCTATAGTTCTCCAAGTATGGCCCCATGTCCAGGAGTATCAGCATCTCCTGGGAACTAGTTAGAAATGTAAATTCAGGGGTCCACTCCTGACCAACTGTAGGGGCAACTCTGTGGATGGGACCTAGCAATCTTTATTTTAAGAAACCCTCCATCTGATTCTGATTCACAGGAAAGTTTGGGAGCCACTGACTTAGACTGCTATACTGTTGTTTATCTGGTAAACAAAGAGGCTGCTTTTCTTGTTCAGAAGCTTTAAAATATTGCTTAGGATTTCTGCTGGGTGCACAATTCCCTGCTGTGAACCGAGTTTGCTAGAAAACCAAATAACTGGCACCTCCACTGTAGTCCTACCCAGAGCTTGCAGGCTTTGCACTCACGTAAGACTGATTCTTCCAGAGGGGCCTGGAAGTGCCAATGTGATGGGCAAATGCTCTTACCAGGAATAAACTAGCTGTGGGAGCCGGGTGCGGTGGCTCATGCCTGTAATCCCAGTACTTTGGGAGGCCGAGGCAGGCGGATCACTTGAGGTCAGAAGTTCGAGGCCAACCTGGCCAACATGGTGAAACCTCGGCTCTACTATAAATATAAAAATTAGCCAGGAGTGGTGGCGGGCGCCTCTAACCCCAGCAACCTGGGAGGCTGAGGCAGAAGAATCGCTTGAACCCGGTAGGCGGAGGTTGCAGTGAGCCGAGATCACGCCACTGCATTCCAGTCTGGGCGACAGAAGTAGAGAGGCTCCTTATCAAAAAAAAAAAAAAAAAAAAAAAAAAAAAAAAAAAAGAAAAGAAAAAGAAAGAAAGAAAAAGGAAAGAAAAGAAAAGAAAAAGAAACTAGTTTTGGGCCTTAAATGCTACTCAGTTCTCCAGTTCACCTCAACAGGGAGGGAAGGTGCCTGGAGGAAAATCGCACTTCGTTTTTGCCCTGCTTATTTTGTCTTCAAAATATATGATAAATCACCACATCAAAGAGCCGTCCCAGATCTAAACTCCCAGGTGAGTTCGGTGGCACCCAGTAGGTTTTCACAACACAGGATCTCTGTCTCCTTGTATTGTAATAGCCTGTCTCCAAATGCAGATAGCAACCGGCAGGCTGTAAATGTCGAGGGAAAAGCCTAATTCCTTTCCTCATCCGGAGCCTCTAGTGCAGTACCCAGCACAGAGCAGGTACCTGGTATTTTGGTAAGGGAATCAATCAACGCATCAATAGCGGAATCTGAAACCAGCGACCCAGATCTTTCCATAAAATCATCCTGCCGAGATGGGATTCAGATGTATTGGTGCCCTGTAGACAACACGTTTTCGCCCTGATTTTATCCTCCATTCATCTGTCCGCCCCCACCCCCCATAGACCTCGCCTGTCCCCAGCCAAAAATAGTAAGATTCACACATTTCAGTGTCAACACACACAACACAGTTGACACGCCCCTTAATCCTACAGCTACGCAATCAATTCTCGCCGCCGGGTCCGTCCTCTTGTCAGTTCCTCCGACTCCTCATCCCCTCGCAACTTCCGATCCCCTATCACTTCCATTCCCGTTTGCCTACTCGGCTGGAAGCAGGATGTGTCTACGCCTTCAGCCCATAAGAAGTGCTACAAACCTCCGCCTCGCTCGCTTTCATGACGGCGACCCACGGCCCCTGTCCTGTGGCCTCGGAGAGCAGCGGCAGTCGCAGTTACCGGACTCTCGCCCATCCACCGCCCTCCCTTAAGCGACGCACAACGGAGCTCCCACAATCCTCTTTGCTTCCGCTCTCGCCATCCGCCCTGCGCTCAGCCGCCCCCTCTTCGCTCCCGCCCCGCCCCGCCCCGCCTCGACATTAACCCCTTTGCTGCCACGTCCGTTGGCTGGTCTGTGTGGGAGAGCCAGGCGACTAATCTGGTAAAGAGACCAAAAGACACAGGTAAAAAGACCTAAAAGACTTAGTCATCTGTTGGAACATTTCCCCAGTTTGTTTTTAAGTTGGCTTGCAAGCTTATCAATCATTATTAAACAGGAGCTTAACTTACTTAGGTGAACAGTTCACGATGACGCCTTCAAGCTGCTAGACCAACCCAAACTCCGAATTTGCAGTTTCTGACCTTTCACCTTGAACCTGTGCCCTTTCTACCCTCCATTCTCCATCTCCTTTTGGTTCTTGTCTGACTCTTTAACTGAGTATGTAAAGAGCACAGACTTTGAAACCTGAGTTCCCGCGTTCGAATTCCCACTGTACCACTATCTAACCATGGCATCTTGGGCAAGTGATTCAAGCATGCTATTCCTTGGCTTTCTCATCTGTAGAATGGGTATAATAATAGTACTTGCCTCCAGAGTTGCAGTTAAAATATTAAAATTTCACATGTGAGGAACACCTAGAACATTGCCTGTCATGGAGTTAAGCAGTATATTGAAATATAAATTATGATTGAATTTGATCTCACCTAAGACCTCTGGCTAATAAATAATAAATGATAATAATCATTTCACCTGGGATAGAGGGGATTGCCCTGTTCTCTCCAGGCTGAGGCAGTAATACCTGATTCTAGGGACTGCTGATATGGAAATTACTACCACTCTGGTTGGAGTCAGAAGAGTATATTAAAGAGTCTCTTTGTATTGTCCTAAAATAAGCAAAACCCAACATTTGCAGTTCCATGGACCATGCACTATAAGTGCTTTAAACCCATTTTGTTGTTATTGCTTCATCCTCACAATAACCCTTTGCTGGTTGTTAAGTGTATTACCCTTTCCTGTCCTCTTCGTCTGCTTAAAGCAGCTAAGAAAACTCAGATTAGTCACATTGCATATAAATCAATAACTTGCCCACGGTCACAGAGCTAATAACAAATAGAGCCAAGACTTAAACTCAGATACATTCAGATGTGTCCTAGTATCTCTCAAATATCACCGAGAAAAAAAGCCACCATAAATTCTTTTCAAGTGCTCTCTCTCCCCCGATTCCCCACCCCAAGAGTTGCTCAATGCCCATACAGGAAGACTAGGTTCACTTCAGAAGCAGAAGGGCAGACCCCAGTAAGGCAAAGATCTCTCCCTTGAAGGCTGGCAGCCAAAGAGGTGACTATACTAGGAATTGGCATAAACAGCTCACTCATTGCCCTCCACTGTGCCACACAGGCCCTGTTACTGCCTATAGTACTGAAGACTACTGAGGATAAAGGTATAGGGCCTTCACTTCATCCCACCATTCTGTAAAGCTTGGATATTAACGAAGATCTTGCTTATTTTAGGACAGTACAATGAGACTCTTTAACATACTCATCTGACTCCACCTAGAGTGGTAGTAGTAATTTCCATATCAGCAGTCCCTAGAGTCAGGAATTACTGCCTCAGCCTGGAGAGAACAGGGCCATCCCCTCTGTCCCAGGTTAAAACAGAATAGGAATTCCCTCTGTTCCTTCAGAGTGTATGGTACTCAGGATGTTGTTATTCTTGCTCCACACCCACCCACTCTCACTTCCCAACTTATCATCAGGTGGTCCACAGTGGTTTTTTCAGGGGAAGGATTGGTGATGGTGAAGGGACTGAAGGAGAAGGTAAATCGCCAGGTTTGCTGAAGGTAAATGAAGCACTGCTTTGTCCCTACCTCTGTACCTCTTTTGTAGCTCCCTGACCTTATTTCTCATTTGGCATTTCAGAACCCATCACTCCACACCTAGGAAACCCTCTTGGGTTTGAATTGCAGGCAAATCATCTTGTCTTTTATTTTCTCCCCCGACACCCAACAGTAGCACACATGTCTGGACTTGGCCAAATTTAAAAACAAAAATAACAGGTAGGATGGAAAAACTTTTTACTTAATTTTCTCCATTATTTCTAGCTGTCAAACTATTAGAAAATGTCAGTGTAAGGGGTAGAGCTGTGAGAAGTCGAGTTCCAGAGGCCAGGAAAGAGAAAAATCCTGATGCAAAGCAAAAGTGTTGGCAGAGGAAAGACAAGCTGACAAGAGTGTCTCTAGGGTCGGTAGAAATAAACAAATGGTGGAAATTGGTGAGTGGGTCTCATACACAAAGAAACCTTTCCCTTTCAGCTCCTTTCACCCTACACACCATATCCCCATTCCAGAGACTTCCACTGCCTTAAATTCTCCTAACCAACCCAGTTCTTTCCTTGCTGGGCATCTTGCCCTAATGGCAGAATTCACCACCAGCTGCTACTGCTAAGCAAACTGGGTAGTTGAGGGGAGAGGATGTTTGTAAACCCAATGTTAGAAAGGGAGATGTGTTCCTAGCATCCCTAGTTGTACTCGTAGC